>NW_025765732.1:0-116318 GCF_003918875.1 Haliotis rubra
ACTTATTACAAGTGCGTTGTCCCAGTGACAGAAATATCTCGTAAACAACTCTTTGTTGTTTGACACTGATACTCGACACTCTTCCAGGCACGTGATGGCGGACCAGACCGTACGGTGATTGATATCATGAGCATCGATCTACGCAGTCGGGATACAATGACATGTATCGACCAAGTCAGCGGAAGTCTGACCACGGTATTATCCCGGATAGTATCTGGCCTGATTCATACCAGGTTGTACAAATGCTTTTGAAATTGGTGACACTATACACATGGTTATTGTTTTGTGTCCATTACATTCTGAAGGTTAAAGATGGTTCCACCACTTGGCGAAGTAAAATGGGTATCTATACGTAGGGATTACAAGAATAGCCTTTTAAAGGCATCGTTGAAGGCACCTGGAGGTAAATTAAATTCAGTGAGGAGGACGTTTGATATTTGCAGAGGTGAAGCTGATTTCAAAGAGCATCACGATGACCATACCTCCGTCTAATAGAGAGGTTGCTTCTATTAGAGATCCAGTATTCGCATCGCATATTCTGTACTCTTATGTTTCGGTATATGACATTTCATATCAAAGGTCTTTCTCATGCCCATCTATGTCTTAGCTAAGATACATAGCGCTCACATACACGAACACTGTGAAGCACCTCCTATAGGCCAAAATGGAGGATATCCTTTGTCGCCCTTTCCGCGCACGAAAAACTTATATGAATGACTTCTTTGTACTTATACCTACAAATTGCCCCTTATTTTCGTCATAAAAATATCTAGTGGTTAATATTTACAAGCCATCAAACATCTTAGTCGATCTCTCGCATGTGAGGCAGCGTCATTTTGAATCACGAGATTGGTTAAAGCGTTCAGCTTCCCGTGAAGAAGGTCCGGGTTAGAATATTGATCTTCAGTAACCCATGCTTGTCGTAAGAGGCGACTAACGGGATCGAAGATTGGTCAGGTTCGCTGACTTGGTTGACGCATGTTATCGGTACCCAATTGCGCTTATCGATGCTCATGCTGTTGATCACTGATTGTCTGGTCAGACTCGAATATTTACAGACCGCCGCCATATAGCTGGAATATTGCTACGAGTACGGCGTAAAACTAAACTCACTCCAGTCACTTAAGATTCAGCATTACTATAAACAAAGCAACATGTTCTCTATCCGCACGCAGGAATGTTATCACTTTATACCTGCACCGTTAGATCATACAAACAGGCATACCCACAACATTCACCCAAACAATTCCCATTATCGCAAGTCAATGTGTCTGGAGCAGTCGGGGCACTTCTTTCGTCTTCTTGTCAGGAGCGAGAAAAGAATGGACTGTTCGGCATCTAGGATGGACGGTCGACACTGATAGTAATAACGCCACAACTTGTAGTTAAATTGCAACTCACAAAATCTCTGTTGTGCTTTTCTACAACCCGCCAATTCTGGGATCATCAGAGCAGGTATTCATCAAAGGTTTAGCGAAGCATGCAGTTCCGTCTTCGTCCTGGCATAGCTCGAGGAACCTCCACTGAAGATGCCTTGTTTAACCTACTGGATTTTATGACAGTGACATATGCCTTTAAAGAAATAATACCTTCTTCATAGTAATCCACGTTCAGCATTTTATATAAAAATAATTGCATTGGTTGAGCAAAATAGCTGTGGAAGCTGTAGGTGTCAAGCGTCGAAGAGAATTTAATTTAAGGTAATAATTTGCACGAGATGCCTCTTGCTTTATGGAATGAAATATGCGAATAAAGCCTTTATTTGCCTTTATTCACTTAATGGTGGTATTGATTACGTAGTGGGTATTGTATGTGCAACTGGTGATGACGAAACAGGAATTAGAAAGGATTTGTGACAGAGACCTGTTTTTGTCAATAAGCCTGTTTGAATCGTTGGATTATGAATATGACTGCAAACTGATATTTGTCCTGTATTAAAACAGGAATGAAAATCAAACATCAAGGTTTACAGGTGACATACAGGTGACATACGCATGATATATGAAATCAATGTTCACACAACCGTAGAGAATCAGTCAATGGTTACTTCCTTTGACCATTTCTTTGCGTACATGAAACACACTGGGGTTTTCATAGTGGTTTATATATATGGCAATTACATACCAATACTAAATTTCAGACATAACTCTTCAGAGACAAATAAGGTACCCATGGCCATTTTAACCAAAATGCTTGTTGAATTATTTAAGGATGGTCAATTCGAATCACACACATTCAAATCGTGTCTCTTTTTGTAAAAGATCACGAGCTCACGGGTTATGCTTGCAAGAAGACAGTTCCGTCCAACTGGTCTGTCCGTTTCACTTTGCACTTTGAGAGTTGTGCACAAACTATTAACATCAAGTAGCATCAAGAAGCCATGGCTCAGAAGGAAATAAAAGGGGCCTTCCTTGCAGGTATATAGGGATACAACAGTATATCTTAGAATTGTTTGTTTGTTGTTTTACGCCAACTCAGCAATATTCCAGCTATATGGCGGCGGCCTGTGAAGTAATCGAGTCCGGACCAGATAATCCAGTGATCGACAACATTAGCATCGATCTCCTGGTTAGAATACGATGATGCGTGTCAACCAAGTGAATGAATGAATGAATGAATGAATGGTTTAGTTTACGCTGCACTCAGCAATATTCCACGTTATATGGCGGCGGTCTGTAAGTAATCGAGTCAGTGATCAACAGCATGAGCATCGATCTGCGCAACTGGGAACTGATGACATGTGTCAACCAAATCCAGCGAGCCTGACCACCCGATCTCGTTAGTCAAGCATGGGTTTACTAAAGATCGAATTCTAACCCGGACCTTCACGGGTAGTGTCAACCAAGTCAACGAGCCAGCAGAATTTATCACTTCCCTTGAAAAAATCATTTTTGATTAATTTAGAATGACAAGAATGATACAATAAAGAGGAGTGTATTAAATAACAACTATGAAGAAGGAGGATTGAGAATGATTGATAAAAAGATTTATAGACGCTTTGAAAGTATCTACGTTAAGACGGTATTTCAAAAAGTGTGATAACAATAACCCATGCAATATACCTTTCAAAGATATATTTAACTTTGGAGCAAATTCAGAAACTTCCATTAACATTGAAAATCAGTTTTAGTATGGCGAGCTAAATATGTCACAAAAAAGCACGATATTGACCCAAATAACATAATTGAAATTCTATCAAACCGTTATGGTTTAATTACAATTTGAAACAAAATCATCAAACTACATAAAGAAGTGGGCGGATACATATAAATTATAAATATTAGGGTTATTTATGATTAAATTGGATTATTATCAATAGATTCGGTAAATGAAATTTGGCACCAAAGGCACTTTTTAGATTATAAATATTTACAGCATGTTTACGTATAACGACTGTCATTCAGTACCAGTCAGGGATCTGAATGTTAACCAAAAGCCAGATCTATTTAGTAAAATCATCCAATGGCTGCTGCGATTGTTTGTGATAAACTTATTTCCAATGATATAAATCCAAACATTTGTGACAAATGGCAGCTTTATTTCTTAGGAAATAGACTTTGACTAGAAAAGTATACTTACAATATATGGAAAAGGATTGCAAGGTAAAAAACGTTTTTTCAATATGAACTTCTACAAGATATTATTTACACAAAGGGAATTGCTTAGAACGAAAAAGTTGATAACAGTTTATGTTGTTTCTGCAATGATGTAAATAAAAGTGTTTGTCATGTGTATTAGGAATGTCAGGATAGACATACGTTTCGGAAAAACCTGCAAATTCAGCTTAACACTTTATACCCTCATCCATTACTGTTACTAGTATCAGAACATATGGTTTGGTTTGGTACTCAACATCCAAATAGATAACTAAGTCGTATCCTCATTGCTGCAAAAAGACATATTTCATTATGTAGTATTAAAAATATGCAACCCAATATAACTTTATTTTTAAATAAACTATATAAATCGCGAAAGAAATACTATTTGTGGAAAAATCATAGATTTAACAGTAGATAAATAAATAAATAGAATAAAAAAAATCACTCACAAATGGAGCCTTCTCTTCCCAGTACATAGAAGACTTTCAAATGTACCCATATATATCATCTTTCTCTTTTATTGATTTATTATGTTTTATGTTTATAATTAGTATTGCATCATTTTCCTGTATTTAACGTATGTGTCACAGGTTGGTATACATATGACATTGTAATCTTGGGACCCAATTAAAAAAACACAATAGAAGTCAACGAGCCTGACCCGATGACGTTAGTCGCCTCTTACGACAAGCATGGGTTGTTGAAGACCAAATCTAACCCTGATCTTCAAGGGTCTAATATTCAACAGATTTGTTCACGATTTTGTTTACAAAGGTGAACGAATCATGCACCACCTTGATCTGGAGGAACTTTGAGGGCGTAGAATTCGTGTACTTTTCTGACGATCCAGTTTCCGATTGAGTTTCATATATATAATTGACTTGTTTGATATTTGTGAAGCTCATTAACCTGTCATTAACCATTAACACATGCTAACAGCAGTCAATTATTCTTGTCTTCCACATTCAACAGTGATCATCATCATTAAAGGTCGTATTGAGTGTCCTACATGATGTAGTTAGTATTTTTAGCATAAAGAGGAAATAAGTTTAGGAGGAACTAATCAGATAACGATTGATGTACCGACTGATTGAAATAAATGACGTAATTGTGGCGGAACTATTTTCAGCTAGAATTATCGTTCTAGAAACTTGTCTCCCTTGCATCGTTGGCCAGATATGACACAAACTATAACACGATGAGTGACAACCGTTCACCTATTAATATTGATTATTTACCTGTTCTAAAGTTCGTTTGTGAAGTTTGGGTGTTTTAATATATGTCTTGATCATAAAGTGTTTATAGGTGCCCTTTTTAACTCTCGCTGTATCTCAATCGGAACATGCAACTTCGTCATCTTGCAGCTTTAGGAAATATACCAAATATAATCTTCCAGATGTACACGGATAGAGAGTATCATTCTAAATTCTGGCACACTGATGAAGCAAAATTCTACTTGAAAATCCGACAGGAAATCGGATGACATTTTACAACCGTTATTGTGATTTTGTACAAATAATCACGTTTTCCTGGTTGGGAAATTCGTTGTATATACTAAACACAGATGGCGACGAGTTTTAATTTGTGTTATTAGAATGTATACCTTGTGCAAATTAATGTCAGTGTGTTTAGAAGACATTTTCTAGTATCAAATCAAGCTGTAGAATGATACTGCCTTTTTCCGTAAAAAGAAACAATCTTTCCTGAGAATCTGATTAAGTTCATCACCTGCATATAAAAAAACAAAAACAAAACATGGAGTAATAAGTAACAGTACTGTTATGTGACCCATATACTACTGTGATCTCGAAACCAATTAAAGTGAGGTAAAGATTATTGTATAAGAATATTTATCAGAAGAGTGAGGATGATATGATGAACGAATTCTCTGACAAATGTATGATGACAGACACCGCATGCTTCGATGCAGTAAGAAACTAAAATAAAAAAGGGTTTTGAAATCCATTAGGAAATGCAATACATCCTGTAGGATGCTAAAAGACTGGTAACATGTGCAGTCAGTTCAGTGTTGTATGGATGTGAGCATGAGAACTGGAAATAACAAGGAACGAATGTGCAGTAGAGTGGGTGGAGCGATGTGAATATGAAGATAGAACATATTACTGTTCAATTAACATACAAACAGAAAATTACAGTGCATTACAGTCACATTTCTTTTGCCAAATCCTATTAGAAGTGACGAGGGTTTCATCTGTAATCAACGTCAAAACCATTAAATCTAATCAAGGTGCAAATTTAAGCAAAAGCTTCTGGTTACTATACCAAATATTGTTTTCCATATTTACTAGTGTAGAAAGTATTATTCTTAAGTTGAGCATCATTATGAAGGTATTCGATAAATCTGTTTTTCTAACCTGAATGCTTGAAAAACGATGTCATTTTTACATTGTTGAAAAAAATCCAATTACTGGACATATTCCCCGAAAACATAGTTCTACTTGTGCATCAAACAACAATCCGGATGATGTCACAACCATTATTGAGATTTTGCGCAAATTATCCCTTTGTCACGTTTGGGAAATGTCGATAGATATATTAATCTGTTATACATTCTGCTCATTAAGTAAATTCCAAATGGCGATTATTTATATTTTTGAATATATATCTTGTGCAAACTACATATATTTGATATAAAAATACTTTAATTTATGTAACTGTAGATACAAACATACATAATAACATATATATATATATATTATATATATATATATATATATATATATATATATATATATATATGTATGTATGTACCACAATAAACTATTGTAATGCATACAATTAAAACTTCTGTGTGGTCTGAGCTAATTAGGCACTTTGTGAATAAACCACATCAAGCTATGTGTGTAAAACAACTATACATCTTTAATCTGATGCCAAACAATAAAAAAAAACAACAATAAACTAACACAACAATAAATATATAAACAACATGTTTGACTATTTGGAGACAAGAAATAGCAAACTTGCATAATAAGAATTGCCACATCCAATGCAATATTTATGAATGTCACTTTGTGAACTACCAGTGCTTATAAAAAAATAAATATGTCAAAACCCTGTCCATAATAGTAAGAACTATTTGCTAAAATCAAAGTCTATCCTATGATTTTGATGACGTCACAATATCAAAGAACTGATTCAAATGTCATTTTAAATATCTACTCATGATGTTACACACATCACATTAATCAGAAGTATCCTTCCATAGCAAGAGATTTGAAACTATATATAATAATACACTATTTAAACATTTCTGTATCTTCAACCATGGTTATGATACAGTTCGATTTACACACTAGACAATTCTCCCAGAGGTGTATTTGGTCTCTTTAGTTTATGATGCAATCTTGATTATCCACCGTTACAAACCCACTGGCTGTAAAGGGCAAATACCGCCTCAATGTAGTTCCACGTCAACAAAGTATACCCTCTTACAGCTCAGGATTTTTTTCCAGCAGACGTCATGCATTAAGTTCTCATGTCTTTATTAAGTTAAGTGGATGAATCAGTTAGTATCCCTTAAACAACATTCCATCCATATAAGCATGATGATAATTATACTATTAATATATTCATACGCCGACCATCCCTATTCAGCCATTTTGGGTAGAAATAAGACGAACCTGTGCGCGTACTTGTCCAAGGTTTTATGTGATATAATTACTTTCGTCAGCACTGAAAACACTGGACTGAACTATGGTACGACCTGAAATCAACCTAGGGGAACTTGTAAGTGAAAACTGATATATCTTTAAATGACCATGCACGCCGGGAGCCTACACACGTGTTCTCTCTGCTGTTCTGTAGCACGTGCTTCTTCATTGTGCTAAAACTTGCCCCTATGTCATTCCTAATACACCAACTATATTGTTGTGTTTCTGTTTGTCTTACAAATGTGACAGCAATCTATTTGTGATCATGCAAACCACAATTTTTCCAAGGGTGTCGGCAGCCATGATTACATTTGTGACCAATGGCACAAACCGATATCACTGACAGGGAACTTTGGTTACAGTGAGAGTGGAGTCTTTCTGATATTTGCGATAGAACTTTAATGATTTGTGACAGAGTATTTGTGATTTTAGCAACTGCAAGGCGAGGGTAAGGCGCAATAAATGTCCCGTAGACGTCCAAAATAAACTTAATAAGGGAAATAATTTCATGTTTATCTCAATGCTATCTTCCTTTAGGAACTAATATGGCTATATTACTCTGAAAATCCATAATAATCACGTAAAGTCATACATTGTTAAGATTCTCATACTTTCTTTATGATGAATTAATGAATTTTTTTATAGAATGATTGAATAGAAAGTCAGCAGTTTAATTGGGTTTATCTCCCACTACAAAGAAGCATGGGCTGTTTTATCAGCGAAAAGAAGACATATCTGTAACACTGATTAGTCCAATGTGACAGAAAATTTGTGATTATGAAATTGATGTAACAGAAAATTCATTCATGGTCACGGATAATTCACAATCACAAAGATGGAATTGACGGGACGGATTTTGTATAATCGTGTTCATGAATCGGAATTAAACGTTTCTATTAATGTCTCTGTGGTGTCTAAAGATGAAGCTTATGTTCGAGGTGATTTGAACTGAATAATATATTTTCATATTTCGTCTCTCAACTGTTCCATGTCAGGACAATGTTGACTAGAACATCATAGGTAGTCAAGTATAATGTGGTGATATTTGTCCCATGCTTTTAATTCCACTATGATTTTGCATGAATAACTTATAATAGAATTGTGCAGAATCGGTTCGCTTTGGTTGAAAATCTCCTGACATAAATATTGGTGTAAGGCGGACATGTCATACCTTTCTTTATTTGCATTGTTTTCTCTATCCTTAGATTTACTTGAATATTCAGGAAATATGTATAGTAATTGTTTTATTAAATATATAGTTCAGTAAAAAACAATCTAATGAATCCACTTATGGGTTTAAAATAGCCATGAATCACCACTTGAAAAAGGATGTAAAACCACAGTCTATTCCTCAGGGCTGTAGTGTATATTTACATATTGTGTTATATGAGACAACACTTTACACTTTGAAGTCTATTTATGATTGATAGATAGTCATCATTATATTATATCTACAACAATGTGTAGATCACAATCGTAATTAAAATCATCCTGAACAGACTATGTGAGTTGGGCATTATGCATGGGGCTATGTACTATATGTATGCATGTGTTCCATTTCGAGAGGTAACTGATATTGTGACTTGCAATCACTTATAGGTATGTAATACATTGAGTAATACATGAGTGTTATATATATATATATGTGTGTGTGTGTATATATATATATATATATATATATATATATATATATATATATATATACTCTAAATAGACATCTTTATCAAATATCAAATATGTGAGACCAGCTTCTCCATATTAGCAGAGGACTTTGTATTAGTACTGCTATGTATTAGTAGTACATTGTGTTCTTTGTTAAAATCTCCGTTGTGTCTCAATGTGAGACTCATTAGTTATAACTTAAACATGCTGAAAACGCTCAGATCATATTTGTATCAATTGTTTTTGAGGTTTTGTCACATTTTTTACTGGACTACCACTTCATGTCTTCAGGTTTGGTGACTCGCTTTTGGCTAACATTCTCCTTCATCATCCCCCACATGTTCTCAATGAGATTCTGATCCGGGCTGTAACTGGGAAATGGGAGCAACGGTCATTCCCACAAAAAGACTCCCGCATTTGGAAGAGGAAAGTTCTCAAGAATATCTGTGTACCGTTCACTAGTCAAAATCCCCCCAAACACGCACAAAGGAGTCGTTCCCAGTAAGGACAATCCACCCCACACAGGAAAGTTGGGACTGTATTTCGGCCTGTGGTACGCCGATGCTGGATCAGATTTTCAACACATCTTAACACTATTAGGATACACCTAGACTGAACTTTCAGCAGTGAACATTATGTTGCTCTAATCAAAGTTTTCATGGTTCTGACACCACAAAATACGGTTTTCCTTATGCTTGTCTTTCATGTCTGGAGTCGGCGTTTCTCTTTTTTCCCCAACCCAATTAAATTTCGTCTAATAGGAACACTAGACACACTAGCCGATACTCTATTTAGCATGTCAGACCTGATGTTGGATATACTTGCTCTTATTTTTTAGTGGAAGTCAAAATATCAAGTCTGACCCGATCTCCAAATTCCAATTTTCTACTTCTCCCTGCTCCTTTCTTGTGCTCAATGCCAGCTCCACTCTCAATATTCTCCTTAACCCTGTACACTGTTGCTCTTTCTGACAGTGTATGGACATCGGTGATCCCTTCACCGTACAACTCTAACATCAACCTTCTATTCACTTCAGAGGCCATTTTGAGACATTTCGTCTGCTTAATACTAACTCTAATCTGACATGTCTAGTAAGGTAAGAAGGGTTGCCTCGCTTGGACAGATAGCAGAATATCATCATCAGTGTAGTTTATGAATAAACCTTGGAATTCAAACTGACATGTCAAATTCCCAATAAGTATGAACATAACTATATAGACATGCTTTAAGGATGTAAAAACTGGAGAACTGTTCATATTGGGATACTATAGAAATCATTTCATCTAATGACTTATTCATTTGGGCGACTTGAAATTGCATGATGCACACCATTGGCCAAGGAACTGTTTATATACAACAGAGCAAGTTATTACCTTATCCTGAATGAACACAAAATAACAGGAATTTTCCGTTACCATCACCTTTCAATCTCAAATTCTCCGTTACCAGTGTTAAAGACTCTGTGATGTTTAGAAGGCATTATTTTAGTGAAACCTATGTTACAATATAAACATATATTACACAATTTCATATGTAAAACATGACATAATTCGTTGTGAATATTTTGTCCTTCGTGGGTTGTTGATATTGATGTTTTACTCATATTTATAATCAAAATAACTTTCATTGCAAATTATAATTTTCTATTCTATTGATAGATGATTTATTAAAGTTGAAAGATGATATCACGTGTTGATAAGGAAAATTATAGTCTTTCATACCACAAATTTAAGCTATAATTACCATCTTATCTTATCATAACACGTATCATTGCAAAGACTCTCAAATCATAAAGATTCTGTCGCAAAAATCACAAACACTCCACGCTCACTGTACACAAGTTCCCTACCAGTGGAAACGGAAAAGGGCACATAGGGACAAATACGACCGATAAATTGCTAGTGTAGTTAGACATTGTGATTACACAACAATTTGCACTATCTAATGCTTATGAATCTGAGAGTGACTTAAAATCGAGTAATGTAATGACAGCTTTTGTAAAGGTAACAAGAACCTGAAATTTCATGAAATTTCACTGAATAACTTAATCTACAAAAGTGGATCACAATTTCAACATCACTTATTGTCACTAACCGTTAAAACTATTGTGGCAGCGACTGTTGCACTTCAGCTTGGCTTTGAAGCATTTACACCTGTTTGTTTGACACTTGCTGTGTCCAGACTGATTGTTGTTACACAAAATGACGCGAAATGGCTGACCCTCTTAGTCATTTCACGATGTGACTGAATTTTTTAGTCATTTCACGAAATGACTGAGTAACAAATATAACACAAGACTTAACGAGTCCATGGACCTACAGATAGTGATTACAAAGGTAATATGTTGTGAGGATAAAATTCCAGAGCTGATAAACTATACCGTTTACCAGATTAGGAAAGGAAACGGGAGATATAATTGTGAATGGACAACGTAGGAAATCGTGATAGCTTGCACATATGGCTACCAGGCAAATTCATCCAGTATAAGAAAATGAATGCAATTAATTATTATATATGATAGTAACAAGCATGTAAATGTGACTGACGTTTTATTTGGAAAGCGGGTACTAGCGTGATCTGTACTTTCATTGCCCGAACCAGTATGATCTGAACTCCATGGTCCGGATGAAGTGGTACAAAGATGCATGGCGAACACTTACATGTTTCAAACTAAAGTTGTCTATACGAACGTACTGACGTGGTCAATGGTAATTATTTATAAACATAGTTGCGTGCAACGATGAGGTCTCCTTGGCTTTACTTTCTATCTATTGTATCTGAGGGCTAGATATCATCGTCCAACACGGAGCCAGAACACATGTTTTGACAGGCGAGCGGATCTTCCAAATACAGCCGGGGTCACGGGGCTCATGTACCTTTTAAGAAGTTCCGGAGAAGAAATAGTTCCTTCTTAAAAAGGCTGTATCTCAGTTGTTCTTGGGTCTACGTTCAAAACAATTAGTGTTCTGGAATCACCAGGACATCATCTACCATACTACCAAAATTATTGGGTATTCGATTGTGCATCTGTACAAGAAATTTGGAACTGTCGGAACAATCAGTTCTTGAGATATTTGCTGTCAAACGTTGAATTGTTGGAATTAATTTTGAATTATCGCCCCTTTGCTATTAGGCCAAGAACATAGAGATTTTTAAGGGGACTATCTACAGCTCGGTGCGCATCTGTGTGATTTTTTAAAGTGATTCGTTTGATACAAAAATCGGCGGAATAATAAATAATAATAATAATAATCCGAATGATTACAATAGGTCTCCTGCCTAGAGGCAAGGAGCCCTAACAAGCTAAGCGTGTCCTCAGAATGCTCATGAGGTAACATTTGAATCATTCCTTTTACATTTTACAACATTGCATCTAAATAACACAAACTTGTAAAGAGTAATTAACCGTTACCTCAACAAGGAATAACTCCGTAACGTATCGTGTATATCCCACAGTCGATCAGTTCAACCTCGGTAACACTTCTCTGACACTGTTTAACAGCTCCTGTTTCGTGTGTCTGTTTCTCCCGACAAATCAACCAATACATTTCTCCTTCAATATACATCTAGCATATTTTGATTCAAACCCAGTTCAACGCTAGGATATGTCCCTCTCACAACGTTATTAATTTATTCTAATTATTATAGATTGTGGTGTACAGTTTCCTCGTGAGCTATCATAGACGTGTATGTACTTTGCAGTTACCTGACAGAATCGTTCAATGCCCCTAGGTAAAGGGACTGTATTACACCTAGGTAACTAACTGTTCTATACTTACCTGACCTAACGATTCTACACTTATCTAACTAACTATTATATACTTACCTGACCTAACGATTCTACACTTAGGTAAATAACTATTCTATACTTACCTGACCTAACGATTCTACACTTATCTAACTAACTATTCTATACTTACCTGACCTAACGATTATACACTTAGCTAACTAACTATTCTATACTTACCTGACCTAACAATTCTACACTTATGTAACTAACTAGTCTATACTTACCCGACTTCACTATCCCATGCACAGCAACCTTACTTATTCTCTACCCACAACGTAATACCTATACTTACCGAGAGTAATCATTCTATACCTACCTAACATAACCATTCACGACTTACCTGAAACCGATCTTGTCGGTAATGTTGAATCAAGCGGAGATGCAATATACATTGCACACTATTTGTGTGTATCACTCATTAAGCAAGAAAGTTTGTAAACACATATCATCCAACCAATATCGTTGATATATGCGATCAGTGTTGCACCAATGTTATCTAACAACAGTCACCATGTTACCAGTATCCACTAATACACAGCGACTGACTGCTGATACTAAATTGTGCACTATGGCAACGTTGACACCCTTATGTGTTAAGTGGCGAATGGGTTAGTTGCATGTAAAACAGTCATGCTAAAGTATTAACCTGAAGCTCCACACGTAATGGGGTACAGGATCACTGACACGAATGAATAGCTGTCAGTAAGATGAAATTAGTTTAGTTGGGTGCTAGTCTTTACAATAACACGAATAGAGTCATATTAATTCTGAATACGTGCCATGTGTTGCTTTGGAAAATCGCAGTTGTTGTCAGCACACTGGCTTGTGTAACAAAAGTGAGTGGAGAAGTTCGGCTTTACACTTTTTGAGCAGTACTTTAGTCACGTTGTGGCTCGTCAGCTTGATGCAAGAAGAAGTGAGGAAGGTCGAAAGTCTGATTCATAACATCCCGTCACGCCTAAGGGACACAATCGATAACGATAGTAAATTCATCTATTAGAACCCATACTAATGCAAGTTTTTGGAAAAAGAACCAATGTAATTGGGGGTTTTCAGATTGGTGGTATTATCGATAGAAATGAAAATGAACTGTTCTTGGTAAATCGGTGAAAACTACAACATACACCTAATGTCTTAGAGTTATATTTTCGTCGACGTTGAGGCATAGGCTTGTTGAAATTGTTACACTCATGCTGGAAAGGTACTCATTCGAACATATAATCTACATACATGTATATCTTTTCTTTTTTTGTGCATGTAATATTATTTAATTTCACAAACCATGTTCTGCATCTGAAATATTGGGAACGAAAGAAAGTATCTACGCTGCCTACTTCAAGCAATTTCTGGAAGTTGGACCGTGTTCTGCTAAATTAAGTACTCCTTGGTAAACAGTTCGTTATTGTCTGCATATGCTTACTCAGATGCTAAATGTAAGATCATTATGAATGAACTGATTCAGATATCCCCAGCAGCAGATACTGTGCAACCCAATTGTATGAAACTGAAAACATATTGTGCATCAAAGTACAATATTTCTTATTGATTTTACACATAAGTTTGTAAGAGTTGTCAAATACTACAGACGTACATCTCCTCCGTTTATATATGTATACTGCTGCTGTACTGCTACTGCTTTTACTTGTGTCTTTATATGAGTTTCAATCACAATAAACTGACACCCTGATATAGGTAAAATACTGCTAAAACAATTTAATCGAATATCGTTCACCTTAAAGAAGAATCATTTTATTGATAGACAACTTTATTGTCGGTGTAGAGGCTAACAACGTCACTAAGCAAGTGATCTATCGATACAAATGCCACTTGAGGAAGTTGCTTGAAGTTCATAGTTTTGTCCTTCTAGATTTAATGGGAAATATATACTATTCACACTTTGCTAAGGATCAAATCATGGATTCAACAGAAAACTATGATGTCGGGTCAAATTTGGTTTAAATATATAAGCTTACTGTAAGCATGGACCCTAGGTTTCAGTTTTCCTTTCATCTTGTGGAACTTATATCTGCTACTGACAGGTGTTGTGTACTTGTCAATGACTCGTTCCATGATTTGCAAAATGGTTGATTGGTGCCATGAAAACCATTTTTATAGTTACTCATGTATCAAGTGCATAAGGTAAGATTAAAGTGACGGTTTGCCTAAAGAGGGGTTACCATATTTATTATTTATCCAGTTTTAAAGGGATACAATTTCAATTTATGAATCTACGTTTAAGTAAATTTGTGATTTTTTGTGATCCTTATCAAAGTGTGTATGCAGTATGATTCGATAAGTGAAGGATTTTGCTTTACTCTGAAGACCATTATTAATATCCAGCAGATTTCACTCCATCTCGAACGTCTACAAATGACCAGACAAGAAGTCCTGAGACTTCTCCTTATCACAGAGCCGGAGCGATACATGGCAGTCCTGGGGGATCTGCACCAGGACGCTGCCCAGTACACAGACATGATTCCTCATTATGCCTGGGGACATCATGTAAGTAATATTACATGGCATTCATTCCAATCATAACATGCACTGTTATTGCCACGTACGTATGACGTGGGTGAAGACAGCAGTACGCAGACAGCAGTGACCAGAGCGTGAAGTCATCCCATAGACCACCTTGTCACCTTGTAACCTCTTTGTTCATTTGGACAAGGCTTCCGACTTCGAATCAGAAGGTCCGTGGTGCCAATCCCAGCACGGTCTGTTAAATTTTAAGGCCGCTACATTATGTATTCACTTACAATGTACAAGTAATGCTTGAAAGACTGCGTTTTACTTTTCTGCTAAAATCCATAGCCAATGTTAAGGCTGTAATCATAAAAAGGCATTTTCAAGTTTCTCCATACATATATAAATATTGTATTTTTAAGGGCGAATTGTCTATCATAGGTTAAATATGAAACCGATTGCAGAATATGAAGTGACATTTATATAACTTCTTGCAATTGTATTCCAGGTTGGAGTTGCAAATGAGGAACATTATGTGTTAACAGTATACATAAGCCACTGCTTGCTGGTTGGGATGACAACAGCGGACGTGCTCATGATGATAGAGGACAGAAGGAGAATGTTTCTGAATCTCCTATAATGAGATTAGACTTTGTTGGAGTCCATTGCCAAATCAATACATTTGTATGGCCAATACTTGGACTGCCACTATTATGTCTCTATTTCTGTCATTTCTAGATGTGTATTGATTTTTATATTGTATAATTTTGTATAATTGCACGATACAATCAGTAATTATGTCACATTGCCTTCTTGTTTGTTGGACTCACGTCAAGTTCCTTTCATGCAGATTCCTGTTAACTTTAATAAGTCAAAGTAAACTTAATCTTTCTATATGTTATTTCTTAGATATGTTATGCCTATACACTATGCAAATATGTTAGACACTTTATAAAGCAAATTACAACATACTGTCATTTTATGACACTGTGTAAATTGAAAAGATATATTCTACAGTATTATAAACATGTTTTAAGCTAGTCCAGATATAATAGCTTCCAACCTCCAACTGTAACAGGGAGGCATAATACACAGTACTGTAATAGACTCTGTTTATATTTCTATACCAGTAGTTGAAGAGGAATACCATTTATAATGTCAATGTTTAAAAATGCATAAGATAGAATGTTTTCCACCTTGCCTATATATTGGTAACCCGTGTAAGATAGTCTTGTTAGACTTGTGCCATCTAAGGATGATGTTTTGATAAGTGTTGCTACTTTTTCTTTAGAAGGGTATATTATGCCTGTACATTGTACACAAATGTTTTCACAGCTTTCAGAGGCAATAATGTATGACCATTACTGGTTTTACCAGCATTAAACCAAAATGTAAAAACATTCTGTAATGTGGGCCATGGCCTTGTATACTTAAAATAAATCTGTCTGTCTGTCTAATCTTTCTCAATTTGGAAATCGATACGTAGCAATCCCCATGGGTGCAAGTTCTGCTTCTCTCCTTGCGGATCTGTTTCATTGTGCATATGGATTTCAATATTCAGCTCAGGGTGGAAATGAGAATGAGGTAATTTGGTAAAATAGTTGAAAGTTTAAGCTTCAGTTATGTCGATGATCTGATATTGTTAAATAACCATCAGATTAACTAATCCCGGAAATAGGACTCGATTCCAGCTGTACCCGACCCGGATTCGAGTCCCCGAGTACCCGTCCCAGCCCTAGAATGCTGTGATTCATTTGTCGCCGCTGAATATAAAATACAAGTGATGTAATTGGCGTTTCAATTCCGGGCTTCGCGAAACGTGATTTTGTAAACACTATCCAATAGGATGCAAAGTGCACTTGGGCGTTCGTGTGAGTGTATTTATGAAAACATCTGAACACGATTCCAGATCATTGTTAATTAATATGCTATTTTTGAAAGTCTATGCTCCAAGTAAATATCCCTTCCCATAGATGGATTTTAATTATAATTTTACTAATCATTTCAGCAATAGGCCTAATTTCTTTTTCATTCTACGAATGTTTTAATTGAAGCAAATCATCTTTTAAAAATGCTGTATTACTTGATGAAAACTTAGTTATCATAAACATTGCTCTCGCAACTGATGTGTAAGAAAATAAACATAACATTATTATGTATCTATTTCTGTTGTGAGTGATATGCAGGCCTACTTCGTAGTCACTTTGATTAAATGTTATATTTGAATATCGAAACCTTTTTGTCACAGCGAACACAACACTATCTCTTGTCATATTACACGATAATATTTGGAATTTTTAACTTATTTTATAACAATATCTGAATGCTAATGTTATACACTGATAGGTTCATATAAGGAATACTATGGCACAATAGTATTTCTCTGCCGAATCGTTGCAGCGTTCTATAATACACTTATGAAATATAATACATGTTTTCCGTCCTTGAAGACATTGAAAAGAACTATCTATGCATTAAATGGAGGTTCACCTGATTAATGAGTATCGAGGAAGTTATGTTTATCTACTACAGCGTTCTATATGTTTTCCGACCGTGAAGTCATTAGCAAGAATTATGCATTTTCTGCAGTCACTTGTGAATTGAACTAAGTGAAGGCTCATCTGATTAATGAGTATCGAGGAAATTATGTTCATCTATAGATTAGATGCAGTTTCATGTTCTTCAAGACATCTCTCCGGAATATGCGTCTGTGAAGGCGTTCAGAGAATGACGATATTGCACAGTATTATTCATGAGATTCTTGTCAAAAGTAAGGTCGGATAATAGATCGATTTTATTCAGCAGTGTTGACCCTGGGCCCTATGGTACGATTACAGTTTGATTACTTGCACGTGGTGCTAGTAACATATTAAGTTTCTATTGGTATTGAATGCATATTTCAAATAAAAGCTATGGTATTAATTGCACAACATCTATATTGTTTGTTGTTAAAATATTTGGCAATGTGTGTTCATACATTACAATTTTTGACAGACTTGGCAAATAATTAATAAATTATATTGATAGCATCTTCACCACTTGGCCATACAGTCATGACAATTTAAGGAATGAAAGTCAGCGAAAGGTCTTGTGGGAATTCAAAGATTCATTAAGACTGTAGCCGTCTAAGCGTAACTCTGTGGGTAATATTTATACATTTTCTATCCACGGGCAACATGCTTCTAATATTAATATTATTTTCATGGATTCTTCATATTTTATCTATAGCTGTGCTATAGTTTTTCATTAAAATGTCTTTTCTATTGCTGGAATTGAAGTAAGTCCCACACAGAGCTGGGATCATATGTCTTTGAAATATAAATTATGCAAACGGCTGGAAGCTTGTGTTCCAATACAAAACGTTCGTAACGCTACGACATTCGCATGCCTATGATAAACTATGGGTTGGCCTCAACCATTTACTGGATTACATTCTATTCGTCAGCAGAGAAATTTCGACATCTCTTTTTCCTAACGGTGCAGGCAACATTTTGCGTTTCCATTTTTGGTAAACCGGAAGTAAACAGACAACGGCACTATGGGATATATGGAAGCTAACCAGTGACGTTAACCACACTGTTAAACTTTGACGGCGACGTTAGCTAACGCCATGACTAACCATGTTTTGAACAACGCGTGTTTAACGTTCGGTTACCTAACGACCGGTTAATGATTTAACCGGCCGTTAGGAGTTAACCGGCGGTTAAGATAACCGAGTATTTAACAACCGGGCCCAGATAGATAGTTAGTTAACAACTAAGTACGTTTCCACGAACACCATCATTTTCTAATTTGTGCGACCCGTGAAGATCCGGGGTAGAATAGGTCTTCAGCAACCCATGTGCTTGCCATAAAAAGGCGACTATCTTGTCGTAAGAGGCGACTAACGGGATCGGGTGGTCAGTTTCGCTGACTTGGTTGACACATGGCATCGGTTCCCAATTGCGCAGATCGATGCTCATGCTGTTGATCACTGGATTGTCTGGTCCAGACTCGATTATTTACAGACCGCCGCCATATAGCTGGAATATTGCTGAGTGCGGCGTAAAACTAAACTCACTCACTCACTCACTCACTCTAATTTGTGCAATAAACCTTTATGTCATGCCGTGCAAAAAGCTTTTGAAATATCACAAAACAGCATACAGTAAAGGTGGTGATTATCTAGGACTGAGCACATATTATGATAAATGTCTATGTTGAGATGTAGTAGAATGACTAGCAGTAAAACCTGACTGGAATTTACTTAAAATGTTATGTTCATGGAAATGGTCGTGCACATGCTTTACCATTATTCTTTCAAGGATTTTCCAAAGGATAGGTATTAAACTAATAGGTCTGTAATTAGTTGGGAGGGGTGCATTTCCTTCTTTCAAAATAGGAGTAACATTACCCGTTTTCCACAATGTAGGAAATACAGTCACTGAGTGATATATTATACAACAAACAAAGAGGTTCAGGAATAGATGTACAAATTCGTTTTAACATCTAGGTCTTATCAGATACCTCCTTTTCGGTTACAAGACATTTGTTATACTGTTAACACAGCGATGGCTAACATATGGCAAAATCAGTAACATTTGAAACAGATACAAAATATTCATGTAATGTTTGAGCTTTATCCAAATCTGTAAAAACTGAAGGTATCCCAGAATCATCAGTGACAAGAAGGGGAATGGGTCCCGATGAAGTAGTAACCACTTGATTGAGTAGACTGAAGTTTCCCTCGGCTATTCTTTTCAGATTATTTACTTTATTCTTTTGCTTTTTGTATTTAAATAGCTCAGAAGTATTCAGAAATCGAAATGTTTTTTTCCTTAGATGTTCTCATTTCTTTTAAGTATGTTACGAGGGGCGTTGAAAAAGTAGTCAAACTATTCTCGATGTCCAATGTTTAAAAAAATGCTTCCATTTTATTTTGAAGGAATCATTAGCAAATTAATATCCAAAATTTCATGTGGGTAATGTGGTTAACGATATATTAGTCATCACCACATTGGGGTATTATGTTTCTTGCAAATTTGCAGAATATGGAAAACGATCTCCCATTTGGTATTTAGTAATATAATATATAATAATATATGGCTCTCACATCCAGGCACATTGCCTGCTCACGGCGCTACGTACATTACTTTCCCCGATCATTGGACACTATCGTAGTTTCCGATACTTTTTCAACTCCCTGGGGACTGAACAGCCATGCTGCCTGTTAGGCGCAATTAACTAAACACTCACATTCCCAGCACATACTCACGGGTACTCAGCTGGATGAACTGAGACAGTGTAGAACTTAGTATCTTGTCCAAGGATACTACGCAAATGTATCCATCTCGAGAACCGAAACTCGGTGCCTCCTCGAAACAGGGCCTTCAGCGTGATAGGCAGACGCCTTACAACTGCACTATTGCGCTACCTCTTGTATAATGGTATCCCCTCAGATAGTATCATATAAAATATGTTCAGCATAGTATTGGATGACTTCCCGTTATCATCAACATTCAAAGATTTGGATTGCTTGATTTACAATTAGACGGGGACTGTTTTTTTAGGACACCCTCATTTTAAATGTTCAAAAACATTGTGTCCAGATATACAACATATTGAGAGCTGACACTTGTGCGACCATTCAATATTTAGTTTGAACCCTTGACACCATGTATGAGTAAGTGAAAACTTTAGGATGAGTTATATCCTTATGATGACGTCAACTGAAACGGGGTGGGTAGTGTCTCCAAAACAAGCCCTTTCAGTAAACATGAAGGGGAGTCACTTGAACAAGCGAGTATAGTTTAAAAGTGCCTTTTTGTGCAGTTTAATATCTAAGTTTGACTTTGACCAACATACAACATGTTTTTTGCATATTTTGTTCCAATTGGTGTAGGGGGATTCCCGCCAATACACCTTGATATAAATTGGATCAAAATTTATTAATTCTTTCCTAAGTTCGCGGCTACCAAGCTTGGCATGTGCAAAACTGTTACACCTTCGATGTGACCTTTAAAATGACCTCAAGGTCACTAAATTCAAGTAAATCTCGTCAATAAGCCTTGGTACCAAATTGGAACAAAATCCATCATTTCTTTCTCGAGTTCTTTCAGAAACCGAAGGGGGAGTCATTTGAACAAGCGATTGTAGTTTCAAGTTGCCTTTCTGTGCAGTTTAATATCTAAGTTTGATTCTAGCCGACCTCTACCAATCTCAAACATACAAAAATATTTCTTGCATATTTTGTTTCCCGAAGTTTAACTTGTGATGCATTTCATTGCTAGTCAGCTAGGCTATTCCATTTGTCCGAACCACAACATACGGAGACAGATAATTTAGCAGACCGGGTGCTGTACTCTGGAATTGATTACCTGAAAATGTCGGAAAATCGGAAAATATCAACAGTTTCCGATCTTGTCGCAAAACCATCCTCTTCAAACGAGCATTCGACTAAGCGCACATGAACGGGACTCTGGATATGTAGCGCTATACAAATGTCTAATTTGATTTGATTTGATATATCCGTTAGAAACCAACCCCCACCCCACTTTATATTTATACATGTCAAAACCTCAAAAGATATTTGCGAAAAGAAATGATACAGAGGACAGTTTATATCGATTATATATCAGGACGAATATCATTTTTGTCATTTGGCTAAGGTTTGTCAATTCTTTCATGGGTTATCGCGCTAACAATTTTTATATTGGCAAAACCCTCAGATTTTTGCTGTGCACTTGAAAATTATCTCAAGATCACTCCATTTCACCTGTGTTGGTGAATCTCGCCAATATACCTTGGTTCCAAATTTGAACAAAATCCATCTTTTCTTTCTTGAGTTATCGCCCTAACAAGCTTATTTGATGTATGAAATGCAACGAAAACCAAACACCCGCGTATTTTCGAGTTATTAAAACTGTTATTACAATTTACGTAAATATTTATTACATTTTACCGCAACGAAAATTATTACAATTTACGTCAATTTTTATTACAATTTGCGTATTACAATTTACATCAATTTTTTACAATTTACGTTTTTATTACAATTTACGTCGTAACAGCAGCGGGACATACTACTGATCAAAGAAGTTAGAAAGTCGTGGTCCATGCTGTCCCAATATCCGACCACCTCTTCTTTCATTTCAGCAATATTTGTCAGATTTTTCTTATTGACACTTTCCTTCATAGGTCCCCAAACATTTTCTATTGGATTTAGGTCAGGGCTATAGCTTGGCAAATCTTATAATATCATATTTTGGGTCCGAAACTAGGCCTGTGAATGCTTTGAACGATGTTTTGGGTCGTTGTCCTGCTGGAACATCCAAAAATGTCCATAGAACACGTGAGCAGATGGAAATCCCTCGAGAATATCTGTGTACCGCTCACTGTTCATATACCCTTTAAATACACAGAGGGGCGTTGCCCTTAACACGGATATGCCTCCCCGCACGTTAAATTTCGGACTGTACTTTGGGCGCTGCTACAAAGGTTTTTCAGTTTGTTTGGTCCAGAACTTCAGTGTATTAGGAAACAGCCACATAGAACTTTCATCTGAGAAAATCACATTACCCCAGTTAAAATTTTTATGCTGTAAGCACCAGTTCAACCATCGCTCCTTCGTTCAGGTTTCATGATCGGTGATGGAATTCCTCGACTTTTCTGCCAACCCATTGCATGCAGCTCAGTTCTAATTGTCTCCTTACAGACAACCACAATTCCTCTATCAATCAAATCTTGCCTTAAGCTTTCTAAACTACCAAGCCGCCTCCTGTCACTGACAGTCAATTTTCTGGGCCTACCAGAAGACAGAAGACAAAGGGATGCCTGTTCTACTTGAAATCACTTTAGCTGTTCTGGTGTCCTTGTTATAATTCTCTAAAATCAACTTCCTCTTCTCTAAATCATCCATATTGAGGATCACTGAAAATGTCGTCTGCTAGCAAGTAAACAAAGGGGATAACTCTTCACAAACTAATGAAAAAGGATTAACGGAGTTGTCTCTCTTGAATGAAACCAAGCACTTGATAGCTGGACAAGGTTATTTATGCCAGAAATCCAATTAAGCATATTTCTAAAATTCTCAATAACTTCTGGTCATAATATACCTTAAGTCCAGGGGAACGTCATAAATATTTTTTCGTAATATGTGGATCCTGTAAAATAATGGAATGGTGCTGTGTATTGTTTGCTAAGATAATGACTTCAGAGCCTGGAATGAATCGGTGGTTATGTGGCCAGTGGTCATGACTGATGGGTGAAGTAACAGACACAGATAAGTACTCTTGATGTGCTAACTATTTTTGTGCGTCCCTACGAACGCGGTATTAGTGGTTTTCTGTATCCAATCTTCAAATTTGTGCGAACTGGACACACATTTGTGCGTCACTGAAAACCCTGCCTAATGCCATTCATCATTAAAATTGGGAAGAACGATGCTGGGTGTCAACGTGAAGTGTGTCATATGCTTGTGACGAGGGAAAAAAAGTGACTATCGTGAAAATATAATCTGCCAGTAAATCACTATTGGAAACATGTCCTCTGTGATAATCACACAGTTCAGCTGACGGGCCAAGCATAGGATAAAAATGAGGAAACAAAGTCATTGCCATGTGTGTTCACATGAATCACACGCTTCATGTTTTGACCAATGCATCGATAAGGCAAAGAAGGACAAAAGGGTTGTTTTAAAGTTTTTAATAAAGGGTTTTCTGACATGTGAAACATGACGAGTTGTTGATGGCGACAAAACATATGATGACATTAATGTATACAATATCTTTTGTCAGACATTATCTCAAATGTTTTCGAAAATTATATCAGTTTGAACAATCGATATCCACTGTCATTTTGCTATGCATTGCAAGATGTTAGACATCTGAAATGTGCTGGTTTAAGAAGGGACAATAAATTTGTAGTACTTGTTTCTTTCATGGTGAAATAATTGTACTCTGATTTGTGCATTATGAAGTGGCTGTGCATGAACGGGATAGTGCTCCCCTGGTCGGGGTGTACTACATGTAATGATTGTAACATCAGTATGTACTATGCAGGAAAGTTGTGAGTCGTGAATTGTACATATGCTTACACCAAGTACTGAAACAAAGACCCGTGTTCGATGCGAGAATGTGTATGTCAGTAACGGTGTCGAGCAGCACTATTTGTTGTTTTTTGGTACCTATTGGATAATCTACTAATCACAGACGTGAAATGTAAAATAGTACATATTTAGGATTATATACTGAACATCATTGAAAACGCACCAGTCTAAAATTGTCCATATTTTCATCAAGATGGATTCCAGCATAACAATGATCAATGAATATAACTAACACGAAGTCGAAGGACATTTCCAGTTGAAAAAATGCTTTGGAAATGAATTCCTTTCCACAGTATGACTCTTAATTCCAAAATGCATCAACATGCAGCCACGCCATGAAAAAAGCTAACGATTGTGAAACGAGGACAGACATGCCGAGGTTAACACCTCATGAAAGAGAACGTGCACTAGGCATGATTCAGGTTGGCACCAACAGGAAGGATATTGCTCGACAACATGGACTTGGCCACTGCACCATATTTAGGCTTCATAGACGACATCAGTAGACAGGCAGCACCCGTGACCTTCAATGACCTTGGCAACAACGTGTTACGACGCTCCATCAGGATCGCTATATTGACCGTGTCCATATCAGTGATTGAACACTGCCGACTGAAATGACTGCTGCACTAGTTCAAGGTTGACGTGGGGGTCATCAGCGCTGACTCCATGCAACGCCGTCTACACGCGACAGGGCTCCATGCTCGACGTCCTTACGCTGGACCCATTCCGACTGACAGTAATGAGCGTATACAATGGGCTAGCAGGCATTTTCTCTGCATCGTCACTGACGAGTCACGTCTTCATCTACGTAATGCTGACGGCAGATTACGTGTTTGGCGTAGACGTGGTGAACGTTATGCTGATTAGTGTGTGGTTCAGACAAACGTTTGGGTGATGGGAGTGTCATGGTCTGGGGTGGAATAAATTACAATCACAGGACTCCTTTCATGTCTGTCAAGGTAGAGTTAATGCCCTTTATTACTGTGAGCAGATTCTTCAGAATCACATCGTATCTGTCTTCAATCACCACCAAGATGTCCATAATTTTCAACAGGACAACGCACGGGCACACACAACAAGACTTTCCATGCAGTATCTGTCCCTGCAACACATCCAGGTTATTCATTGGCCAGCACAGTCGCCAGATGTATCCCCCATGGAGCACTTGTGGGACGAACTTGGTCAAAGTCTTTCACGGCCACAACAGATGCGAAACATCAGGGAACTTGAGGCTGCACTACTGCAGAAGTGGAATGCCATCCTCAAAAACTCTATTCAGACGCTTATTGACTCAATGAGGCGACGCTGACCTGCATGTGTCAATGCAAATGGCGGTCACACGCGATATTGACTTTTCGATGTGACCCCACGTGTGTTTGATCCTTTCTGACTGTAGAACATTTCAATGAATGAGCGTCTTTTCTGTGTTGTTGTTTTTGTCAGTCGTCCATCTGTTATTATCCACTCAAAAATATCAATTTCTTACACATGCTTTTAATAATCTGAACTTTTATAAGTGGTGCGTTTTCAATGATGTTCAGTATACTTTCTCAGTTAAGTGCAGATTCTAGTGCTTTTGTTAGGTTTGAGTCCCGTCCGTGATTCGGAACCATATACTCAGAGCCATTCACCTAATGGCCATTTCACAAAGTCAGCGATCTAACCCACTCTGCCACCTCGGTTTCCACAAATATGGAAGTCAGACAAATCCTCGTCTGGACCATGTACGTTGTGTACCTGTCTGACAAAAGGTTACTGGTACGGCTCCCACGTCCCACGAAGATATGAATACAGAATGGCATTAAGAATGCAAAAAACCATTCCGATTCAACGCATTCGGTTTACTTCACTCACACCTACTTCCAGAATACCAATGCCTTGGGTTTTTTGTGGGTTTTGGGGGTGGGTGGGGTGGGGTGGGGTGGTTAACTCTGCGCTTAGCAATGTTCCAGCTACATGATGGCGGTCTGGAAATAATCAAGTCTCCGCCAGACAATCCTGTGATCAACACGAGCATCAATCATTTGGGATACGATGACATGTGTCAACCAAATCAGCGAGCCTGGGCACCCGATCCCGTTAGTCACCTCTTACGACAAGCATGGGTTGCTGAGGACCAATTCTAACACGAATCATCATGGGTCTCCGTAAGTGAAGGATATATCGCCATATATCAAATGTTACAGTGTCACGCGTTAATGTGAAACTGGATACACTTGGATACACATATTGGTGTTAACTAGATACAAGTGTACAGAGATCAGTAGGCTCTTTTTTTATATTTAGTCAGCAAGATGTTTTAAAAAATCAAATGGAAAGTACAAATATTCCCAGGAATTGGCAACGAATGAATATCCAAGCGTATCTCACTTCAATATTGTGTCTGTCTCTTACCTCTTCTTTTGATATGTGCGAAAATCTTTGATTAATCGACAAATTGTCAATGGCAATATGGTGCATGTAGATTGTTTTGCTAATTCAAAGATAAATGAATAATTATATAGATATGTTCACATTCGGGTTAATGGTGATCAAATTCAGAGCAACGTACTGCAACACTTCACACGTTGGTAAGACCCAACACTAAGTGATGTTATGGGTAGGATAAAGCACGACTCCAAGGTTATGGTTGGGAAAGTAAGACCCGATGGTCGAGGGCTTACTTTCCCAACCATTCGAGGAGGAGATGCTTTATTATATATAAACCGGCAATGATGAATCATTAGATGATCATGTAACGAAGCTACATAACAATTAATGAAGCACAATTTAATGACAGTAGGCCTAACTATAAATCGATAATTCAACCCTAAGTTCTCTAACGGCCCGGTGGCCGTGAGGTATAGCGTCCGCTTCAAAATCAGAGAGATGCGGTTCCAGTTATGCTAGGGAAAACATTTGCACATATAATTTGATCTTTGACGATGTTTTTCAGTTGACTTCAAATACTCACATATCATCTGAATTTGAATGTTGATGTTAATATAGAGTTAGGGAAAAGTAAAACCTGGGAAGAAGTCTTACTTACAAAAAGTAAAACCGGGAAATAGGTCTTACTTACAAAAAGTAAGACTTGGGAGCAAACAAAAACCTCAAATGCGGTTATTCAAATGCGGACATGGTAAAGACGCCATATCTTATATATAATGAGAGACACCCGTCTGGTTTATATATGGTTATAAAGCTGCTGCTGTTTGTAAGAAATTCTGCGCGTCTGTTTAAGTATTGCGAAGGTGTTGTGTCGATTTGTGTTTAATACAGAAACGGCAGTTTGATATTTGGGAGAACGGCGTGTTAACAATGGAACGGTTGCTTCTGGACTATTTCACTTGTGCAAAACGTAGTCACAGATCGTTAGGTGAATCTAGTCTGTTTCACATGCTGTAATATAGGAACTGTTAGGACATAAAATAACTTTGAGTATGCCCAGGATTGAATATTCGGCATTTGAGGTACATAAATACAGTTACAGGCATGTATAGGTAGCGAAATGTTTTAAATGGAAGGTTTTACAGTTCGCACAATGGTATTGCAGAAAACAATTACATTCATACAATACCTAGCTAACATGTCCCATACGTGCCTAACTAACTATTCTATACCTACCTAACAAACTATTCTACACCTACCTAACTAAAATATTCTATGCCTACCCGTATAAACAGTTCTGTGCTCATGCTGTTCATCACTGGATTGTGTGATCCAGACTCGATTATTTACAGACCCCCGCCATAAAGCTGGAATATTGATGTGTGCCCATGTCAAACTAAACTCACTCATCCACCCACCAAAAAATATTTACCTATCGTATTTACCTAACTAAACAATTCAATACCTACCTAACCTACTCATTCTATGTCCACTGAAATAACTATTCTATACCTACCTGAACTATTCTATAGCTACTTAACTACACTATTCAATACCTACCTGACCTAACTGTTCTATTCCTATCTAATTAAACTGTTCTATACCGACCTAATTAAAGTATTATATATCTACCTAACTAAACTATTATATAAACTCTGTCAAAAAAGAAACGCAACCCCTGTCCTCAGATATGAAAAATTCGTTTGAATGAAGTTATTGCTTCCAAACTAAATTTTATTCGAATGTATTGAAATGATACACGTAATTAATGAAGATTACCATCCAAACAACTGCATTTGTACGCATAAGTGTATTTTATTGCTTATTCCGTCACAACGCATGAAATGACCCTCATGGTGACTTCGCACAAAAAAAACACATGCAAATCATGAAAATGGCAGTTAATGTAGGGGTGTATAAAAGCCCATGTGCTTCCGTATTATATTCATTCATTTGTCGCCGAAAAGCTGTGTTAAAAATGCCACGATTGAGTGCTGCCGACCGAAATATCGCCATTGGTCGTGTTCAAGCCGGATAAAGTTTTGGAACTGTTGCACGGCACCTAAATGTTCACAAAACAACGATATCCCGACTTTGGAGCCGCTACAACAACTTCAATTTGACCAACGATCGCCCGAGAAGTGGAAGGCCAAGAATCACGATCCCCCTTCAAGATCGGTACATCCGGGTCCATCACCTGCGTAATCGGCATGCCCTACCAACCGTGACTGCCACACAAATACCAGGTTTGAGGAGAGTGTCAGCTCAAACGATTAGGAACCGTCTGAAAGAAGCGGGTTTACGTGCCTGTAGACCAGTTGTTGGACCTGTACTACGCCCCTACATCGACGCCGACGACTCAGGTGGTGCAACAACGTAAGGATACGGACTTTACAAAACTGGAGGCGAATCTGGTTTTCTGATGAATCACGTTTTCTTTTGCAACGTCACGACGGAAGACAGCGTCTGTATAGGAGACGTCATAAACGTTTTGCGCCCATCTGCGTCCGACAGGTGGACAGATTTGGCGGAGAAAGCGTCATGGTTTGGGGAACCATCTCATACAACCAGAAATCAGACTTGGTGATCGTTCCAGGGAACCTGACAGCCCAACGTTACATCAACCACGTGTTAGAGCTTCACCTTCTCCCGATTATTGACCAACAGACACAGATTTTTCAACGGGACAACGCCCGGCCTCATACTGCACGTGCAACAATGAACTTTCTGCAGAATTCCAACGTCAATGTCTTGCCATGACCCTCTAAATCACCAGACCTCAACCCTATTGAACACCTGTGGGATACTCTGGATCGACGCGTACGTCAACGTCAGCCGCCGCCACAGACGCTGCAACAGCTCGCCGTTGCACTGCAGGAGGAGTGGAGAGCCATTCCCCCAGGAAAGAATCCGGCGTCTTATCCGTTCTTGTCCAAGGAGATGCCGTGCAGTGATTGCAGCGCGTGGTGCTCATACGAGATACTGAGAAAGACGCCCCCTTGGTGACAAACTGGTGTCTGTGAGATGACTTTTGAAATGACAATTTTAAACATGCCCATCTGGGTTATTATTCTGCCAAATTTCAGACTTCTGTCTTAAATAATAAAAATGCCGTGTCGTCCTAAAACTTCAGATCAAAATCTCTAAAATACAGGGGTTGCGTTTCTTTTTTTGACAGAGTTTATCTACCTAACTAAACTGTCACATACGTACCTGACTTAATTAAGAATTCTATATCTACATAAGTTAACTATTCTATCCCAAGGTAGCATAACTAGATCATACGTGGCATTTCCATACTTACGTTATCTAACTATTCTATTTTTATCCTTACGTAATATAACTATTCTATATATACTCATCTTACCTTTTCCATACTTCTCTAACTTTCCTGGAAGTAAAGTGTAGTGGTACAGTTCATATCTTACACGAAAATACATGTTATCCATTGGGTTCTTTGAGTAACTCTACATGTCATTGGTGAAGTTGCTTCACTCGGAGATGTAATAAATATCATACATTATTTATGTGTCCTCACGTTTAAGCAAATGGAACTGCATATCAGATAACAATCACGATCGACTGTTCTTGCATGTGTATCCTAACAACGTCAACACCGTTTGAAAAGCGTGTTACCTGGTGTGTAAAGAATGGTTTAGTTGCAGGAGACAGTCATGCCAGATTATTCATTTGAAGCTACACACATAATGAATGTCAGGAATAGATAGCCACGGGCTTTACCATGACGAATACAGTCCTTTGCATTTCCAATACATGCCCTGTGCCCCTATGGAATATCGTATCAGTATTGTTGTCAGCATAGTTGTTTGCGCCACAGTAGGAGGTGCGGACGTTGGACTAAACACTTTTCTTCAGCAGTATTCTAGTCTTAGTGTGGCTTGATAAAGAGAAGAGAAAGGGTAAGCTCGAATATAAGATTCACATGATTCTGGTACACCGAAGGGACATAATTCTAGACAGCCACTTCTGCAGTCTGAAACGACTGGTCAATCCGTGCAGCCACGTGTACATAGTGATAGAAAGTTCCAAGCACCCGTCCCCGTAGATATCACTCTGGTGCTAAACAGCGAAAACTGTATTACTAGTCCTTAATTTACTTTGAATGTTTGCTGTGAGATAACTCCATGATTTCTGACATAGTTTGGAGTTTGTCAAGGGTTCATCTTAAGTCCTGTTCTGTTCATGTTTTAAATAAATGAATTAGTACCGGAAATGTGTAGAAATCTTGTAGTCAAGGCATTTTCGTTTCACAGAGTATTGACAATTGACAGTACATGTACTGTCCACCCTGCATATACCGGCACCCTGGATATACCGCCAGCATCCGTCCAGACAAATTTGGGCGGTATATCCAGGGTGGCGGTATATGCAGAGTGGGAAGTACATGTACAGTATATCCCAGTCAGTCTAAATGTCTAAAGCAGTACGCTTTCTCACAGTTGCCATGACTGACTAATGGTGGACTTTACTAGAGATGTAGATTTACACCTCTTCAATCAAAGAAACTTCAAGCTGATCTAATATGCGTTTTGACGAAATGAAACCATCTCAGATAATCTCCATACATCAGGTCAAATTGGCAATGAATACATCAATTAACTTCACTTCTGCTTAAACAAACTCGTATCAATAGTCAGAGTATTAATCTATCACAAAACATGAAACCATGTACATGTTTTTAGAAAAACACGTTTTCTTGGAAATATACTCGATTGGTCTGATTTTAAAAAGAAAAGGATTAACTCTTGGATTACATCAACATGCAATGGATTTGGTGATGATGGACTTGGAGCTATATCCAGGGAATTGGAACATTTGATCTGAAAAAAGCTTGGCGGTGACGCTATATCCAGTTTAGCGTTATATCAAGGTAATTGCATAGAGAGGAAATCCGTTCTGGCAACTAATGGCTGTATGTCCAGTTTGATGGTATATCCAGGGACGGTATATCCATTTGTATGGCCCTACATCCTTCTGTTAATAATCTAACCGCATGTATACAAAGACAAACAGACACACAGATACAGATTATGGTACCTGCAATTTGAGCGCATCTGACTTAACCTAACTATTCCATACCTACCTAACCAAACGCTTCTACACTCATAGTCTGTTTGCATTGAAAACGTATCGATGAATGTAAATTTAAACAAAAAAATAAATCGAATAAGAAGAAATTAAGATTGCGAATCCTCATAATTTTACCTTGCCAATTGAACATTTAAATCTCAGAGTTTTATTTAACTGAGGACAAAAGTTGTTAAACAAACGATCATGGTTTCAAATCGCTATTATTGGTTTGTATTACAAGGGGGTATGCACCTTAAATGTCACACCGAGAACAAGTAGAGTTGGTCTAAGTTAACGCTCATCACGAACCGCACGTGCATCTGTTTCACTGTTCCATCTACTGCTCTTGCCCCCTTGTAATACAAACCAATAATAGCGATTTGAATGTATGATCGTTTGTTAAACAACTTTTTTCCTACAATGAATAAAATTCTGGGATTTAAATGTTCAGTTGGCAAGGCAAAATTATGAGGATTCGCAGTCTTAAATTCACTTTTTTTATTTACTTTTTTGTTAAAAGTGAAATTCATCGGTACGTTTTCACTGCAAACAGACTAAACTGAGGGGCAAAAGAAACGTCCCCGATCATTTTTGTATCATAAAATGATACAAACACGTGCAATTCAATGTTGAAATGTTTGATATAATTTTTGAACATATGATGCAGACTGTCATTACAGAACAATTGAAACAATTTGCTGTAAGTAGAGTTTTTGTGACGTTTTTCACAGGAGGTTCAAATGTCCGGTTTTCGATCATGACAACACATGCACATCAGTACTGACAGAGTGTCTTTGAGTGTCCAACTCCTCAGTAGCGAGTGTGTCCACCTCTTGCAGCGATACATGCTGCCACACGACATCGTGCAGAGTGCACAAGACGTCTGATCACGTGATGTGGGATGCGACGCCATTCTTCCTGTAGAGCTTGAGCCAAAGCGTTTCTTGTCTGTGGGGATGTTGACGTTGCTTAACCTGACGGCCGAGATGATCCCATAGGTGCTCAATAGGTGATAAATCGGGGATCTTGCTGGCCAAAGAATGACGTTTACGTTGTTGTTGTTCAGGAAGTTCAAAGGTAACAACAGCAGTGTGGGGAGTAGCGTTATCCTGCTGAAACAACACGCCTCGATTCTGCTGGAGGAAGGGTAACACGACAGGTCGTAAAACAACATCAATGTATCGACGGGCATTCAGGTTTCCCTCTATCACCAACAAGTCAGTCTTCCTCTCGCCACAAATTCTCCCCCACACCATCACACTACCGCCGCCAAACGTCTCAACTTCCTGAACGCAACAACGTGCTGTGCGTTCGTTCCGACGTCTGTAGACTCGTACCCGACCATCAGCTTTGTTCAACTGGAAGCGGCTCTCGTCACTGAAGAGTACCCGGCGCCAGTTCCGCGGCTGCCACTGCCGAACTCTACGTGCCCAAGCCAATCGACGACGTCGATGTTCACGCGTTAACGTCACGCCCCGGAATGGTCTGTAGGCTCTGATACCGAATCGGCGGAGTCGTCTGGATATGGTCCTTCTACTGACTGGATGGGTAAGGCTGGTTGTTGCTGATGACGTCACAGTCAGGAATCTGTTGCGCAAGTGAAGCACCCGTAAATGGTGGTCTTCCTGAGGGGTGGTTACGGGTGGTCTCCTGTCCTAGGCCTGTCTGCAGTCCGACCTGTTGTTCTGAAGCGTGTCATCAGTCTGGTGATGGTTTTCTTTGCTGCAACCCATGATTCTTGCAACGTGACTGTGAGAAGCACCCAGCTGCAACATCCCAATAGCTCGTTCTCTCTGTTCTGCCGTGAGTCGAGGCATGTTCTTTGTGTCCAACGTATTGAAGTGATGAATTCGAACAGTCGAGCATAATTTTTATACTGTACTTTCATACGGGTATGTTTCCACAGAAGCATGCAAAAAACGTGAATAAAAGCAATTTTCATGCTTACAAAAAACACGTGGATTTCCTTTCTGTGAGACGTAGGGATGCGTTCGGGAGATGTGTTCCTAAATAAATTTCCGTCATAACGAAAACAGAAGAAATGTTTTTTACAATTTTACTTTGGGGACGTTTCTTTTGCCCCTCAGTTTAGAAGTAAACTCAACTATTCTATACTTAGTTACCTGACTTAACTATTTCATACTTACCCTTCTCCCCTATCCTCTACCCACAACTTAATACCTATACGTACTGAATGTAATTATTCGATACCTATATAACACTCACGACATACCTGAAACCGATCTTATCGGTGATGTTGATTGTAATGGAGATGCAATGTTCATCGCACATTATTTGTGTGTGTATCACGATTAAGCAATTGAAAGTTTGCAAGCACACGTCAGCCAACTAATAAAGTTAATGTATCAATGTTATCTATCGTGAGGTGAAGTGGTTAGAGCGTCCGTCCAGAGAGCGGAAGGTCGCGGGTTCGATCCCCGACCGCGTCATACCAAAAGACGTTAAAATATGGTACTTGTTGGTCCCTGCCTGGCGCTCAGCATTAATGGATACAACAACGCCTGGTCTGCTCGGAGTCAGTATAACGTGTCTGAGTGGGTATTCAAGCTTCACTGCGGCATGGTATCTCAGTGGGCTAGCACTATAAAACCAGCTTCAGTCTGGGCTAGTACAAGCAGCCGCACATACACATACATACGCATGCACGTCGTCATATGAGCGAAATATTCTCAAGCACGACGTTAAATCCAATATCACCTCACCTAACTCTCGTGAGCCTCGGTGGGCGAGCTGGCTAAAGCGCCAGGCTAGTGAACCAGCGAGCTAGAGGTGTCAGGATCGAGCCCACCTGTGACCGGGTGTAAAATACCTTGGCGTCAACTTTGTGTGAAGACTCTTTCAGTGTTGTTACAACTCTGTGCACTTAAAATAATACACACGAATCCGGTATATGGTATATGACCAGATGGTGGCGACATGAATACGTACAAACACCTAGTTGCGGGTAGGGTAACGCGCAGTGAACTTGGACAAAGTACTGTAACTATGTGTCGCAGTCCACCCAGCTATGAATGGGTACCTCGCTAGGATGAAATAGCCACACTAACTCGGTGCGCCTTGTGGCTGTAAGAGATTTATTATCCCCATGGAGTTGAGATTGATAATACGATGTGCCGTTGAGATTGACATCCAATGATCGATGGGGGGAAATAACAGCGCCTTGATCATACACCAGTTGCGTGGATATGTGCGCTATAATAAAATAATAATAATAGTTGATGCATCAATGTTAACTAGCAACAGTCACCATGCCACCAGTAGTCAATAATACATAGCGACTGACTGTTGATACTTGTGCATTATCACAACGCTGACATCCTTTGTATTGCGTGGACGAATGGGTTAGTTGCCTGTAACAGTCATGCTAAATTATTGATCTCAAGCTCCTCACATAATGAAGTACAGGAGCACTGACACGAATGAATAGCTGTAGGCAAGATGATAGTAGCCTAGTACACGAATACAGTCATTTTAATTTTGAATACGTACCATGTGTTGCTTTGGGATATCACTATTGTTGTAAGAATACTGGCTTGTGTAACAACAGTGAGTGCGGAAGTTTGGCTTTACACTTTTTTTAGCAGTACTCTAGTCCTGCTGTGGCTCGTCAGCTTGATGCAAGAAGAAGTGAGGAAGGCGATGCATGATTCATACGATCCGGCAGATCTGAGGGACATAATTCTAGACAGCCAGTTCTGCAGCCTGAAACGACTGGTCCATCCCTACAGCCACGTGTACATAGTGGTCGTGGTAGAAAGTTCCAAGCGAAGTGCCGGTCCAAGTAGATATCACCCAGGTGCTAAGCAGCATTACAGATCCTTCAATCTTCTGTGAAACTCTGTCATGAGATAACTCCATAAATCCACAAACATTTTGGAGTTCGACAAGGATGCATCTCAAGTCCTCTATTGTTTATTGTTTAATAAATGAATACCAGACTATGTACATCTTGTAGACATGGCAGTTTAATTTCACAAAATATCGACAACTTTGAACAATTTAATACATTATGTATTCTATTACAATGTACAAGTAATGCTTGAAAGACGGCATTTTACTTTTCTGCTAAAATTTATCGCCAATGTTAAGGTATGTACAAGTTTATAGAGATATGTAAAGCCGACAGTTTCAAATCTGACACAGACCCAGAGTTTGAAATTAGCGTTTGTCCTTCGAAGCCGATTGGTCCTCCCACAGCTTTTGTTTTCTGGGAATCACTTGACCTTGTTGCTGGGAATCACTTATATTGTAGCTAAAATATAGGGCTTACACATTCAGATGAGGACACACAACCTTTTACGGTTCTCGGTCCTTAGTGCCTGCAGCTTTTCAGTTTTTAAGGGCAAATACTTCATCAGTGACAAAAGTGGTATCCGGTGCAGTTCCTTATTTTGACTTACAGCATTTTGTTCCCGTGTGTAGACAATGAGCTTGTCTTTATGTTTTAAAGAGGCTGCGGCTGCTATGGTTGGTCCCTTGTACGCGATCTTTGCTATTTGATAGTGATTCATTGACACGTGTTCATGAGATTTTGAAACTCAGTGTTGTTCCTGCAATGATTCGTGTTCTGTTGTTTATGCCATTACAGTTCAGTATCTGATAGGTTTGTTGTTTGGTTGGTCGGTTGGTTTGTTGTTTAAAGCCGCCCTCAGCACTTTTCCAGCTATATGGCGGCCGTCTGTAAATAATCGAGTCTGGACCAGACAATGCAGTGATCAACTGCATGAGCATCGATCTATGCAGATGAGATACAATGACATGTGTCAACCAAGTCAGCGAGCCTGACTACCCGATCCCGTTAGTCGCCTCTTACGACAAGCATGGGTTGCTGAAGACCAATTCAAATCCGGATCTTCTCGGGTCTGCATCTGCATAATGTGTACATCCCTATGATTGGTGTAATGTGTACGTAAAGAGTACATTTCACGCCGTAATATCTATCACGATCCGAAACGAACCCGGGTCTTAATGCAGATTTTTACCACTATCTGGATGAATGGAAATTTCATCCAGTCTCAATTTCCGTTCCTGAACTACCACTTGCGATTTAGGGGATCAGGTGTCGACAATGTATAGACCAGCGTCACCTGTGTCATCCTGCTTAGTGAGGATTGAAGCTGAATTTACTCACGTGACAATCAATAAGAAAACAGATGCACTTTTGATTGATAATATCCCTGCACCCTCTCGAACTCACTTCCAATTGCTCTGTTGACGTCTGTATTTGTGTACACATGTAGTTCCAATATACATAAGAATTTCCTATGTATTTCATATTCTATTTCTTTTTGTGAGTAGTGTCGTAACTGGCGATTGGGCTTCAGTAAATCTTACCACAGTTACTTACTATTTGTGGTCGTTCCCATTGTCAGGGGGAGATAGTAGCTCTGGCGCTCCACTCGCTTGGTCCGTTGCAGGATGCTGTCCTGGACCCCTAACTAACCACAGTGCATTCATGTACTGGCAAACATACAGTCATAGATAAACGCAACACCAAGTTATACTCACATATTTTTTACTCTGTCTCGGTCAATCTCAGAATACAACTTTATCAACAAACAGGGTAGGCTCGTACAACACGGACAGCTGAGTGGCGTGGATGAGCTTCCTAAATGTTGCGCTCGAACAACCCGGACACTGAGCTCCTAGTGCCGAACATGTCTTTTTAAATGGTTCAACCTAGCTTGATTTTTGGTCACATGCTTCAACTCATCGTTTTTATTCGTTAATCCTGTATCCGACCTTGCACTCATGTATGTCGTGATTGGATGAATATCGTGTGTCGTGATTGCATGAATATTGTGTGTCGTGATTGGATGAATATTGTGTGTCCTGATTGGATGAATATCGGGTAGCACCGTTCGGCGACTCACCTCTTTTAATTGATCTGTTATTGTTTCAAAGTAAGATTAATCTGTTATGTATTTCACGACGAATGTGTTCTGTCTCTCCTTCGATAGCCTACGGCTAAACGCCATTCTATGGCGACTTTACGTCTCCATACCGTGCCTTACCGTTATGACTAATGAGCAAAACTGCAAATCTAAATATGGAATGTGATGTAATTCTCTTATGGTTTTAGGGATGCATTTTTACCATATAACAGTAGTATCAAGTATACACTTTTATGCGCACTTATATATGGAGCCAACATAGGAAGGATTGACGGGCCATGGGCGTCCAGAAGAACATTCGGGAAGCAAACACTGGTCTTCGGAGTGACGAGCGAACGTTTTAACCACTAGGCTAGAAACCGTATCCGCAAACCATGTTCATTATAACATTATTTTAGTGTATCACAAATTTAGCGATGCCTGCATTAACAAAACTTAACTCAATTAACTCATCATTTGATGTTGGCTATGTGATCCAACAGATAGTTATCTGTTAAGAAACGGGTTGTAATATCCGTTAGGGTACACCACGTGGCCATTTTCGGGTAACTTGGTCTAAGGGAGGATACTTTCATTTGCAACTCGATGTTCATTGTGGGTTACATTTGGGCTTTTATTTCACATCACTGGGGATATTTTAGTCTCACCTTATTGTGTCAATTATATTCTTTTCAGTGCTTATCCTATTACAATTCCACCATGGGAGTTGCAGCAAGGTTACACGAATGTTAAGTTTGAGAAATATTTTAAAGTCATTTTGGAGTATCTGCTATGGAAGAAAATATCCTGTACTTGCATATTAAAAACAACACCCTCTCCCCTAAAACAACAATAACAAAATAAACACACATCCCCAAAAAGTCAAAAACAAACAAAAACCCAAACGAACAAACCAAAACAAATTCTATTTGTGATTCTTAAACATTATTTAGAAATATACAATTTTGATATAAGGCCAACAGCTGGTAATAATAACGTTAGAAAATGCAAGAAATGTATGCTATTTTTTTAGAATATGTGTCTAACAAATATTATTTCTCCAGCTTTTAACTGTATCAAAAAGGTCTAATATACGAGCGCTTGGCGCAGCCTAAGTAAACGTAGGGTAGGTATTATTCGTTACACAGTGCACTATATACTGACCCTAGTTGAAGGTCGTGTCAGCTAACCTTTGAGCGACCTAAGACCGTCCAATCAAATGCGAGACGCCCGAACTGATGTAACAAATAAGACAATAGCTGCTATTTTGGGTTCGGCGGGATTTACAAGATGCATATTCCCGTTCGCTGACACTGATCTCTCTACAAACAACAATCCGCATAAAACACATATATTTGACCTGCAATATATACGCGTAGGGGTTTCTGATGACATGGTTACTATTAGCATATATTTCCGCAAGATGACATCCTTGAATATTGACAAACACGCTATTTTCAGCGACTGTTTACTCACTGTCGTGAATAATGGCGTCCTCCATGTGTATTACTGGGAAGCAATATTGCGGTAAATACTAGCATTCAAGCCCATTCGGGTACAAACGTTTTCGAGGTTCAAACGGTATGTGCGAAATGTAACTTTCGCAATTTGGTAAGCTGTGTTCTGACTGATCAATTCAAAAGGTGAGCTGACGAGACTTTCTACTAGGGTTTGTTTGGCTCAGTATAGCAGTGTAACGAATAATACTGAGCTTACGTTTACTGAGACTGGTACTTGGCGATATTAAGTATCATTGGAATCAAACAGGAATAGAGTTATCGTTCTTGTTGAAAGTAGTTCTGATCTTCATACGCCAATATGAAAACCTATCAAAAGGGCACGAGTCGCTATGCTTGTCATGGAATAACATGAGTTGGTCACGAATGTTGTGACAATGCTTCGACATAACATTGAGATTATTGAACATGTATACTGCCTTGATGCTTGCACTACTGCAAGACAATATTGAGAGTCAATAATCTCTTTTAACGTATTTGTCCTCGAATCCTGCTCCATGTCACTATTAAATGCAGAATCTCAACAGATAATATGTCAATATAGATAAGTTTAATTTCAGGTTGTACACTGCAAGAGCTGAGAATGCTGTATGAAGAATGGAGATACATTGTAAATCATTCAAAGAGACTAGGATTTACAAACCTTTGTTCAATGGAAAGTTCTCGAAGGCTGAACGCCAAATCCGCTTCTCTAGCAGACACTCCCGGAAGTCCCTGGAACTCGTTGTCATCACCAGGGTTGCCGTTGCAGTTTCCACACAAGCCTTCATTGGGGAAAACTGCAGTGTTTGGAGCTCCAACTGCAGACGCCATCAGGATCGGATCAAACCCGATGATAGTGTTGTCGCACTGGGGTAGGAGGGCCCTCGCGAAGTCGTTGAACGGAGTTGGGGTAACGGTGATGTCCACGCCTGAACGGCGTCGGGAACGCCGACGATGGCAGTAACCCACGGGGCAGCCTGGGAGTGGGTGATATAAAACAACCGATTATATTCGACTTGTTAAGTGACAATATAGTTGAATTGTGTGAAGATTCAATGTTCAGGATTGAATTGGATGTTGTTTAACGCCGTACTCAGCAATGTTCCAGCTATATGGCGATCTGTACATAATCGCGTCTGGATAAGAACATCCAGTGATCAACAACATGAGCATTGAATGAGCATCAACAACATCAAATCCCGACTTAATCTTTTTTTGAAATCGGGGAGAATCATGAATTGATCTGTAATTGAACGGCAGAAATCGTTAATTGATCTTTAGATATCGGCAATGGTCTGGAATAGAACTGTATGATCGGGGAGAGCGTGAGCAATCATTGAACCGCTTCCAAAACTTGTCACGATCTAACAAACTCGTCGGTTGATCGAGATTTAAACGGAGACTGTGTGATTTCATTGGAACTCAGTAGTATGTTGATCGAATGCAGCGGAAACGCATCGGGAATGTATCGTGGAAACAGCGGGCATTTTCTGAGGGTAAACTCACTAAAGCGTGGTGGCAATGAGTCAGGTCATTACCCACTTGTGATACTGAGTGAGTTCAGTAAACATTGGTGACACTGAGTGAGTTCCAGTAGTATCTTTGGTGGCATTTAGAAGTTTGTGTAAATAACAACAAGTACGTGTTATGCATTTCACCTCCCACTTATTTATAAGTACGACGTTTCGGTGCACAAGGTTCTAACTTGATAGAGGTGGTAGAACATGCACCGAAACATCGCACTTATTAACAAGTACAAGTTGAAATTCATAAAACTTGCTTGTTGCGAGTTCCAATAGCATGGGAGATGAAAGCTCATGTGTACTTTTTGTATTAGTGTACATCAGTTCAATATTCCTTTGAAGTGAGAATAATAATAATATTAATGATAATAATGCATTTGTTTAAGTGCCTAATGTCCAACCAGTGCTGCTCAGTGGCGCTGTGCAGAGAAAGTGGAGAAACTAGTAGGTAGCTAGAAAAAGATGAGTTTTTAGTTGGCTCCTAAATGCTTCCAGGGACGATACTGATCTCAGGTCAACTGGCAGAGAGTTCCACAAAGCTGGTGCAGCAGCACTGAAAGCTCTGTCTCCCATGGATGTTTTTGTAGCTGGCATTTTCAGGGTGCTTCTTTTCTCAGACCTCAAGACACGAGTTGGACGATATATTTCGATGATGTCTTTGAGGTAAGCTGGTCAATTGATGTCATAGAGGGTTGAGTAGGTGATACAAATTATTTTGTACTGTATTCTCCTCTTTAATGGGAGCCAGTGCAACGACCTCAGCACAGGGGTGATGTGTTCCTGACATTTTGTCCTGGATATGATCCTGGCAGCTCTGTTTTGTACAAGCTGGAGATGTTGGATTGCTGCTGCTTTCTGGACACGAGGTAGTTAGCAGTAGTCTAGGCGTGAGATGACGTAAGGCATGACTGAACTACAAGTTTGGTTTTGTTAATGTCCAAATAGAGGCGTATTTTTCCCTATTCGGCGGAGATGAAAGTTTCGTTGCTTGATCTTTGCTGCTGTTAGGGCTTGTGATTCTGGTGGCATTGAAGAACGGAAAAACAACACCAAGATTCTTCACCTGGGGTACAGGGCAGACAGACTGATCTCGAACTGCGAGGACTACACTCGCCTTTTTAGCGAAGCTGCTGCCTAGTTCCAATGATCATGAACCAAAGAATATAACAAACAATGAAGGAAAAATGACACACACACACAATCTTCTAAATCTTTGCTCGAATCATTTTCTCCTTCCATGGGACTGCTCCAGCCTCACTCATTTAAATATGGTCTGAGATATCTCTTTGTCTTCATGGCTTCTTGTAGTGTCTCTGCACTGGTCCTTCAGTGAAGTAACTTCATGCATGTTGGCATGCTGCCTCCATTCCCCTGGGATGATATTGTGATCAACATCCTCCTGATCTAGGACGGCATCATGCACACGTGGATATCTTATTCTCATGATGTTATTGTAAACACACTGCTGGATCAGCCATGCCCTCATTACGTCTGAACCCTGTTGCAAAGTTGTTAGGAGCGCCTGCCACCTGTTTGCTAAAATTCCGAAGACATTTTCAGCTACCCTTCTCGCCCTTGACAACCTGTAGTTGGGGATCAGCTCCTGTTCAGAGAGTCACCTCCTCGCGTAAGGTTTCATTACATACGTTCGAAGTGCAAATGCGTCGTCAGCCAGGATGAAATAGTGTGTGTCTTGGTCATCGTTGGGAAGTGGATCAGCAGGATGGAAACAAATTGAGTTGTCCTCAAAGCATTCCTTGAGTTCAGAATTGTTGAAGATGTGGGCATTAGACATATGTCCCAGGCCTCCCACGTCAATCCACATGAATCTGTAATGTGAGTCGACCAGTGTAAGGAAGACAATCGAGAAGAAGCCCTGTAGTTATGATATAGGGATCCTGATCTGGGAGGTTTACTTATGGCAACATGCTTTCCATCAAGGGCACAATGGCATGAGGCATATTCCAATTGAGTTCAAAGTCTAAGCTCAATCTTCGCCAGACCTCAGATGTAACAGGGCAGTTCCACCTGGCATAAAATGCACGTCCTGCCTACAAGCACAAGGGGGTCATCTCAAAGATATTTTATGCTTTTTCCTGTGTGTTGAATATGTCTCATCTATTGATCATAAAGGGTAATAAAGGGTATGATACCCATGGCCATGGAAAAGCTTAAATCAGTCATCGTATTAAATGTCTCAAAATATATAGGTGGCATGACCACCCAAAGATCGACAGGACTGGATATTATTTGTAAATTGTTATGACATTCCGTTTGCCTCCCAGTTTAATTCCCCTAAAGGATTATCTTATCTCTATCCCCAAGTCCGACCCCCAACCACCGTCTGCGATGTCCGTCCTGGATTTGCTTTTGGGACGACCCCTTGTACCCGTTTCTTTTTATAGTGAACGTGAGACTCCATGGTAGCTACATCCTTCATAGATTCAGGGGCGGTGGGGTAGCCTAGTGGTTAAAGCGTTGGCTCGTCACGCCAAATACCCGGGTTCGAATCCCCACATGGGTACAATGTGTGCGGTTTGTAAATGATGGAGTCTGGATCAGACTATCCGGTGATCAACAGCATGAGCATCGATCTACGCAATTGGGATACGATGACATACCATATACAAGCCAGCGAGCCTGACCATCCGATCCTGTTACCCCTTACCACAAGCATGGGTTACTGAAGATCAATGCTAACCCGGATCTTCACGGGTCAGAAGCAAAGCAGACGAGTGAGACATCTGATCTGTTTAACAGATGAGTTCTTTGGATAAAGATTGCAACAGCAACAAGGCATTGTATGCCATGCGGCATAAATTTCAATCTCAAACGCAACGTTCTCCATGCGTCGGACAATATTTCAGCAGCTGCATACTTATGTGACAAAACCATGCATTCTCTGCGATTTCAAATGTCGTTATAGAAAACTTGCACGTTTTATTTGATCAAGGTTACAACTTTGAAGGCTTCTGTAAAACTCGCAAAAAGTTTAAATAGAGATATGTAAAGGACAGTTTCAAATCTGAGAAATCAGTGCAGAGTTCGAAATTACCGTCGGTCTTTAGGCTCGAAGCCGACTGAAAACCAATCGGACTCACAGATTTTGTTTTCTTCAGGTCCTTATGGCTTTGTTTGCTGGGAATTAGTAATATTGTAGCTAAAATATAGGGCCTACACATTCTGATCATGCCCCACAACATTTCATGGTTCTGGACCCTTAGGGCCTGCATATTTTCAGGGTTAATGTAAAAATGGCATCCGGTGTAATTCCCTATTTTGACTGATAGCATTTGGCTCCTGTATGTTTTTCGGGTATACAATCAGCTTGTCCCCTCTCCACGATCTTCACTATTTGTTAGTGATTCATTGACATGCGCTCATGAGATTTTGTAACTCTGTTTCCGAACCCTGGTCTTCGGAGTGACAAGCGAACAGTCTGTAAACGTGTTCATGAGATTTTGTAACTGTTTCCTGTAATGATTTCATATGACATCTGTCGTTTATGTCATTACGATTAAATGACACACACTACCAAATAAAACATCCATCCTTGCAGATGATGACTGTACCATGTCACCAACACGTAACGCATGCATATGTGTCCAGTTTACTTCCGTTTGCTCTGCTGATATTTGTATTTGTGTACACATATAGTTCCAGTTTATATTTGGACTTCCTATGTAAACATTTCGTTGTTGTGAGTAGTATAAAAATCACAAACTAAAGTCTCTCTCTCTCTCTCTCTCTCTCTCTCTCTCTCTCTCTCTCTCTCTCTCTCTCTCTCTCTCTCTCTCTCTCTCTCTCTCTCTCTCTCTCTCTCTCTCTCTCTCTCTCTCTCTCTCTCTCTCTCTCTCTCTCTCTCTCTCTCTCAGAATCGAACCATGGTCTTCAGAGTAACAAGCGAACGTTTGAACCACTCAGTTACCCCACCGCCCTAAATAAACGTCATGGCGTTACAAAGTAGGCATTTCCGAGGAACGAACGGCGTGAGAATTAATACTTCTATAATTTACTTGAAACCATTCTGTATTTTCATCCCCGAAACACTTTGAAAACACGGATTTGACTTCAAAATATTTGGCAAATTTCTCATGTTAAGGTAGTAAGGTATTAGATTTCGAGGTGTCTGATTTTGCGTTTTCAATGTGTTCGAAAACAAATTTGAAGTACAATTAAATTTGAATTACTTTATATTTAAATGTAACAGCTTTACAGTTGTGATATATTAACAAGTCAGTTAGTCAGTGAGTATGGTTTAACTCTGCTTTTAGTCAATTTAGTAATATTCCAGCAATATCACCGCTCGGGAAGGGGAGGGAGTGACCCAGAAATGGATCTCACACACGGTACCCATTTTTGGAATCAAACCTAGGTCCTTGGCGTGGCGAGGAAACGCTTTAACCACTAGGCAACCCCACCTATGTAGAGGGTATTGTCCGAGTAACTCTCCATTCCAGAGGGGCCGAGGCACATTATTTTTAAGGAATGGAGAGTTACGAGGATATTACCCTACTTAAATTACATTCAAAGTATTGGGAATATTTCTGTTATCAAAATTAAATGTCAAAGTGACAAAATCAAGGTTTTATTTTGAAACTGGTACACATCGCTCCATTCCTGAAAAGTAATGGACCGAACAGACAATGGAATGACGTCACAAATGTAATTTAATACGGAGTACTGTATTAAGGAGGACACCCGTAGCCTGCCGCCACACATGCAGTTCTTGTCGTTAGGGCTGGGCCGAAGCTAGCTGCAGCCGCTCTGTTACCGGTCACACAATAGTTAAACAAGCAGTCCCGCATCAGAGTCAGTAGTATATCTCTGTCCACGGGTAAGGCGGGGTTTGCCAGTAAGCAGCTTGCGAAGGCGCTGTCGTAGAAGACCCCACAGCATCTAACAGCGTTAGAGAGTTGCTGGGGTGGGGCGCATAATGTACCGTTAGCCACCTGACGAAGTTCGGTACATCTTGGTCCGTCGGGGGTAGTGCGAAAAAAAATATAAAAAAATAATTGTGATAATAATTATAATCGTGTGCATTGTTCCAACTATATACAGCACCATACCGCGATAACGTGATTCACCAATAGGTAATGTTTAAGATGTGCACTATCGCTGACCAGCTTGTTACAGCGGTCTGTAAATAATTACATCTGGAGACCACATAATCCAGTGATTTAAATCATCAGCATCACATGGGATACGATCACATTAATTTACCAAGTCAGAGAGTCACACCAATAATACGACGATCTAACGTTAACGATCACTTTTCTTTTAAAGACTCAATAAAACTTTGCACATAGTCGACACTCAACGCTGAAAACAAACTGACGTTGGTAAAAGAGGACCTGAGAATATAACAATTATGCGCCGCTGACGACTTGAACATAGACTGTTCTCTGATGAAGCAATCTCCTCCGAGATCAATAGTTAAAAATCATATCCGAAAAACATGTTCATTGTACTATTAGCAATATTTCTGTGTATCACAACCTTAGCGTATGCATTTAACAAAAACCTAACTTGAAACTCAAAGAACAATCACCCATCATTTCATGTTGGCTATGTGGTGTTATAGATGGTTTATCTGTTATGGAACTATTTGTAATATCCATTAAGCTACACCACTTGGCCATTTTCGCTTTACTTGGTCTAAGGGAGGCTACTCTCAGTTGCAATTCGATGTTCATGGTGGGTACATTTGGGCTTATATCTCACTTATCTAGGAATATTTTAGTCTGACTATTTTGTTTCATTTATATTCTTTTCAGTAAAAATCCTTTTACAATTCCACAAATATGGAAGTCGGACAAGTGGAAGTCGCGGTGGCTGAGCGGGTTAGGCGGCTAACTTTCTGTGCTGGCGATTGGGTGCCTGACTCTGAGGGTGTCGGTTCGAATCACGGATGGGGCTCAACCCAAAAAGTCCTAGAATCTGTACTTTACTAAGAAAGTGTAATCCTAAATATAGCATATGTTACAGCATTACAATATACGAATGCTTGGCGATATTACGTACCATTGGAATCAACCAGGAATAGAGTTACCGTTCTTGTTTAAAGTAGTTCGATGTTCATACGCAAATAAGAAGGACTCGCAATTCGGCTTGTCCCGGAATAACACGAGTTGGTCACGAATGGGGTTAATGTTGTAACAATGCTTGAACAATACATTGAGTTTATTGAACATGTATAATGCCTTGATACTTGCACTACTGCAAGACAATATTGAGAGTCTATTATCTCTACTGTAGGTTTAACGTATTTGTCCTCGACTTCCGTTACAGATCATTATTAAATACAGAAGTGAAATATTTCAATCATAAAGCTTATGAATCTCTCGTGTTTTGTGAAAACCGAAATGTCTATCATAGTAGTACATAGTTCGTCCAGAACAAACTGCACAAAAACGGACTCACTTATAATCCCCGCACGACATTTGTTTTGAGGTTAAATAATTTTGATTTCAATTTAAATAAGTTTAATTTCAGGTTCCGGCATGACTGTAGACTGCAAGAGCTGAAAATGTTGTATGAATGGAATGGAGATGAATGTTTGTTTAATATTTTCAAGATTCATACAGACTAGGATTTACAAACCTTTGTTCAATGGAAGTTCTCGAAGGCTGAACGCAATATCTAGCAGACACTCCCGGAAGTCCCTGGAACTCGTTGTCATCACCAGGGTTGCCGTTGCAGTTTCAACACAAGCCTTCATTGGGGAAAACTGCAGTGTTTGGAGCTCCAACTGCAGAGGCCATCAGGATCGGATCAACCCGATGATAGTGTTGTCGCACTGGGGTAGGAGGGCCTCGCAAAGTCGTTGAACGGAGTTGGGGTAACGGTGATGTCCACGCCCGGAACGGCGTCGGGAACGCCGACGATGGGGGTACCCACGGGGGCAGCCTGGGATAGGGTGATATAAAACAACCGATTATATTCGACTTGAAACTGTTGTTAAGTGACAATATAATTCACTGTGGAACAGTGTTACAATTCAGTTGAATTGTGTGAAGATTTAATTTCAGGATTGAATTGGATGTTGTTTAACGCCGTACTCAGCAATGTTCCAGCTATATGGCGGTCTGTACATAATCGCGTCTGGATAAGGAAATCCAGTGAGTAGTAGGGGGAATGATAAGAAAAACCTGTATAGGTACACCTTGCTCAGAAGCTTCCATATGGGCTAATTCTGCTACCAGCCTAGGTGAAAATGAGTGTTTGCCCAATCCCTTCGACAAGACCACTTTCGGCTGCTTCCAGTGCAGTGCACTCCCAGTTAGAGCTATGTGGGTGCATGGATATAGAAATATGCCAGGAACCAAGCTCTCCCGCGAAGCCTATACCGAGATCCGATCGGGTCGTTTGTCCCTTCGGGAAGCGAAGAGGAAGTACCACATATCGCAAGCTCGATACACGCGAATCCGAGGTGGTATAGACAAGCCCCAGACGACGACAACTCCCGACATATCCGAAGACTTGAGGCCCTGCTGCAGAAGTGTCGCCCCATGTTAGCCGACCGAGAGAAACAAATCCTGGAGCAATCGGGACACACCTTCTACGAACGCTACCAGATCCCCAAACAGTTTCTCGAACTCTATTTGCTGTGCTTTTAACCACTAGTAGAAGCCGGCAAAATAGTCGATTCGTCTACATCTACCCACCCACAATTTTCGACCCTCGGCGGGCAAACTCGAATCATTCTCGCCGATGACTGCGATCCGGGTCCCAGGACAGGCACAACCAATGCACCGACTGTCTCGCCTCTCTATCGGAACTGCCTGCTCTTTGGACCCGACAACTTCTACGTGCAAGTCGCGCCATCGACCACTCGTCGACAGTTAAAGAAATGTGTTCTCTGGGAAAAGCGATAGACTACACACCCCAGGAGCGACTTCCCACCGAAGGTTCCCCGAAGAGATCGTGATGTCGACAGCTGTTTAGCAAGAAATATAAGAGAACCTGCACGACAACGCCTGTAATGCTTTCTGGAGCATCACGGTATGCACTCGCCAGCAAATTGGTGGACCGTTGTCGATGCAAGGAGAAAAGTCTTGTATCTTCCGGCAGCTTATCGGGGAAGCAGAGGTACCACAGGGGCGGGGGGCAATATTTGGCATACCCATTGCTGTTCAACTATGGCGGACAAGGATATGGAAGTAGCACCCGTCTGTGCAGCGAACACCCGAAAAGCGCTTGAACGTCCCAGAAGGAGTCTACATGTGCAAAAAGTTTGCTGTAGCGAGATACAAAGGGAAGAACCGGCTGTTGTTGCTACTCGATCCCCGACTGGGGAAACGATTCAGTTCCAGCCGACTACAAGATAACAGAAACGATCGGGACGCCCGGTGGAATAGAACGCCTACGGTTGGTGCGGGGAACCGTTTCTGTGCACGCTCGGCAAAATCGCTACTTAGCCTATATCAGCGGAAAAGAAAGATATAAGAAGTAGAAGTGCTGCTTCCTGACGCTGGGCGAGAATAGGTTCTATGGGTCCTGCACCACAGGGCTAGGAGAGTAGACCCTCCAACAGCTTCGCCTAGTATTTTTGTAGATGCAGTCGCGGGCTGGGGTTTGCAAAGGCGAATGGATAAGTCGCATTACACTTGTCTAGGCCCGTTTTAGAGTATTCCAACTGCGCCGTGGAAATCGTGGTACGGAAAGTATGCCCTACTACATTACTTTTTCCCCAAACGCTGCATACCACTCTCTACCTCCATATGGAAGGGATCCCACGTTTGGTCTTGGGTGTTTCTACCTTCTCTGCCGGTGTGTGGAGGGGTGCACGAAGGAGGAAACTGGTTTGCTGTGCTTCCAGGTCTTGTACACAACCTTCCAGAGAAAAACAGCTGGCTAGCGAAAGGTAGAGTCCACCTTTGGGCTGTTTCTAGCATCTGCCGCGACCTTCTGGATATCCAGACGGGTCTTCTTGTTCCTCCTCGACGTTTTCTATTTCCTCTTCCTCATCGTCCTTGTCCAGCATCGACAAGATGTGGACCAACAAATTCGTGGTTTGCTCCACACGAGCGGCAGCGCATTTGTGGTTTGCTCCACACGAGCCGACATCGCTGCTGTTTGCTCCACCACGAGCCTCTAGCCTCTAGCGATTCGTGAGAAGTCCTGGGCCGGTGAAGGCGAGTCGGCTCTGCAGCAGGCAATATGCTGCTGGTAGACGGCTTCGCTGGGGGCAAGATGGCCGCAGGCAATAAGCTGCTGGTAGACGTTGCGCTTAGCGGCAGCAGGCAATCGCGTCTGTGCTGGGGGCCAACAGCTTCTTCTCCAGTGGTGTCGTTAACAGGACGGTTCCGTGGCTGTGCTAGCGGGCAATACCATCGTGCTGGTCGGAGGCTCTACAGCAGGCTCTCGCCATATGTCGTAGTAGAGTCTTGTGGACCCAATAACCGAAGCGCTTTTTGACCTCGCTTGCTGGGAGCTTCCCTCGAAGGGAGCGTATTTCTTGGATCTTTTCCGAAGACAAATCTCTTCTTGGTGGCATGGTTGGTTTTTCCTGGGAATATATACCCATACTTCCTACTTGTCTATATGGGAATCCCAATCCTCTCCCAGGAATCCCAATCCACCCCAGGAATCCCAATCCTCCCCAGGAAACTCCTAGCAATGCTTAGCAAATGCTTAGCAAATACTTAGCAATGCTTAGCAATGCTTAGCAATGCTTAGCAAATACTTAGCAATGCTTAGAAATGCTTAGCAAATGCTTGGCAAAACAAGCAAACCTCTAGGTTCTGTCTAGTGTGCCCAGTTTGTCTAGTGTGCCCTAGTTTGCCTAGTCTGCACCTAGTGTGCCCTAGTTTCCCATATAGACAATTTTTTTGCGAATGTAGATATATAGCACAACCAAATGCCTCCCAAAAGACAACTATCGCAAGACCAGGTGGAGGAGATTCGCAAGATGCGTGGAAAAGTCCCAGCACAAGAAACTAGACAACGATTCGGCATCGGTTCCAATATGGAATACGGCCACGGAACCGTCTAGCGACACCACTGGAGAAAAGCGTTGGCCCCAGCACAGACGCATTGCCTGCTGCCGCTAAGCAGCTTAACGTCTACCAGCAGCTTATTGCCTGCGGCCATCTTGCCCCCAGCCGGTGCCGTCTACCAGCAGCATATTGCCTGCTGCAGAGCCGACTGCTTCCACCGTCCAGGACTTCTACGACCGCAGCTGGGAGGCTAGAGGCTCGTGTGGAGCAAACAGCAGCGATGTCGTCGTGTGGAGCAAAACCACAAATGCGTTGCCGCTCGTGTGGAGCAAACCACGAATTTGTTGGTCGACATCTTGTCGATGCTGGACAAGGACGATGAGGAAGAGGAAGAGATAAAGCGTCGAGGAGGAACAAGAAGAGACCCGTCTGGATATCCAGAAGGTGCGGCAGATGCTAGAAACAGCCCAAAGGTGGACCTACCTTTCGCTAGCCGCTGTTTTTCTCTGGAAGGTTGTGTACAAGACCTGGAAGCACAGCAAACCAGTTTCCTCCTTCGTGCACCCCTCCACACACCGGCAGAGAAGGTAGAAAACACCCAAGACCAAACGTGGGGATCCCTTCCATATGGGTAAGAGAGTGGTATGCAGCGTTTTGGGGAAAAAAGTAATGTAGTAGGGTATACTTTCCGTTACCACGATTTCCATTTAAAAGCAGTTGGAATACGAAAACGGGCCTAGACAAGTGTACGACTCATTAGCCTTTGCAACCCCAGCCAGCGACTGCATCTACAAAAATACTAGGCGAGCTGTTGGAGGGTCTACTCTCCCTAGCCCTGTGGTGCAGGACCCATAGAACCTATTCTCGCCCAAGGTCAGGAAGCAGCAATTCTACTTCTCTATCGTCTTTCTTTTCCGATATAGGCGAGTAGCAGATTTTGCCGAAGTGCACAGAAGCGGTTCCCGCGCACCAACCGTGGCGTTCTATTCCACCGGCGGCCCGAATCGTTTCTCGTATCTTGTAGCGTGAGACTGGAATCGTTTCCCCAGTCGGGGGATCGAGTAGCAACAACAGCGGTTCTTCCCTTTGTATCTCGCTACAGCAAACTTTTTGCACATGTAGACTCCTTCTGGGACGTTCGCGGCTTTTCGGTGTTCGCTGCACAGGACGGGTGCTACTTCCATATCCTTGGGTCCGCCATAGTTGGGCAATGGGGTATGCCAAATATTGCCCCGTCCCTGTGGTACCTCTGCTTCCCCCGATAGCTGCCGGAAGATACAAGACTCTTTTCTCCTTGCGGACAACGGTCCACCAATTTGCTGGCGAGGAGTGCATACCGTATGCTCCAGAAAGCACAGGCGTTGTCGTTACAGGTTCTCTATATTTGCGAAACAGCTGTCGACCACGATCTCTTCGGGAACCTCGAGTGGGGAGTCGCTCCTGGGGTGTGTAGTCTATCGCTTTTCCCAGAGAACACATTTCTTGCTGTCGACGCGAGTGGTCGATGGCTCGCGACTTGCACGAGTTGTCGGGTCCAAAGAGAGCAGGCAGTTCCGATAGAGTGGCGAGACAGTCGGTGCATTGGTTGTGCCTGTCCTTGGGACCCGATCGCAGTCATCGGGCGAGAATGATTCGGAGTTTGCCCGCCGAGGGTCGAAATTGGTGGGGTGGGTAGATGTATTTAAATCGACTATTTTGCCGGCTTCTACTAGTGGGCGAAAGCACAGCAAATAGAGTTCGAGAAACTGTTTGGGGATCTGGTAGCGTTCGTAGAAGGTGTGTCCTGATTGCTCCAGGATTTGTTTCTCTCGGTCGAGAAAGCAACATGGGGCGACACTTCTGCAGCAGGGCCTCGAAGTCTTCGGATATGTCGGAGTTGTCGCCGCCTGGGGCTTGTCTATACCACCTCGGATTCGCGTATCGAGCTTGCGATATGTGGTACTTCCTCTTCGCTTCCCGAAGGGACAAACGACCCGATCGGATCTCGGTATAGGCTTCGCGGGAGAGCTTGGTTCCTGGCATATTTCTATATCCATGCACCCACATAGCTCTAACTGGGAGTGCACTGCACTGGAAGCAGCCGAAAGTGGTCTTGTCGAAGGGATTGGGCAAACACTCATTTTCACCAAGGCTGGTAGCAGAATTAGCCCATATGGAAGCTTCTGAGCAAGGTGTACCTATACAGGTTTTTCTTATCATTCCCCCTACTACTACTCAGTGATCAACAACATGAGCATCGATCTACGCAATTGGGATACACTAACATGTGTCAAAGTCAAAGTCAAAAGAGTTTATTGTATCTAAGGCCTCCGGCCCACATACAAATATACATTTGCAAATAGTATACAGTATATAACATATAATAGTGGAGAGAACAAGATGACAATCTATTATGAAATATCGTTCTTGCACTTTAAACTGTTTAACAGTACTTTTCTTAGTATCATACTATGTTTGATAAATAATGACAGATTAAGAATAACGTTATCATTTTGAGAAGACATCAAGGATGAGAAAGCTAGAGCAGGAGATTTTGACAAAAACGGGTGTGGAATATATTTGCTTCTGAGAATGGAGTAGGATGGACAGACTAGCATAAAGTGGATTTCATTCTCAACTGCGGATTTACACAGCGGACAAATTCTCCTGTTCTTATCTATGGACATTTTCCTGCCTTCATTTATCATTAAATCTAACAAACCAAGTCTAAATTTGATAAAAATATTTCTTAAATCTTTAGAATATAAAACAGACAAATATTTTTTCAGGCTGAGTAAACTTTTAAATGTCCTGTAGCAGTCATACCTTGAGCTGTCGTGAAGGGTAGAATGCCAATTCTGATAGAACATATCAATGGCTTGGTGTTTAAAATTATATAAAAAGAGACTGACATTCCCAATAGTTTGGTTCATCCAAATAAAACCAAAACCATGAGAGAACAAAATGTTTCTTACGTGGGATGCCCATGTAATTTTACCGATATTGTCTAAATGTAAAAGCATATTATAAGCCAGCTTTGGAATTCTATTTTCATGCTTACCAATAAGTTTTATCCAATATTTCAAGCATCTAATCTGAGAATTGATATATATCGGGTGTCTTCCACATTCGCCGTAAATCATACAGTTTGATGTAGATCCAACGGATAAATATCTTTTGCATGCTAAAAGGTGAAGTTTTTCTAAACAATCGTATCTTTGATAACCCCAAATATCAGATCCATATAACATTATTGGTTGTATCTGCGAATCAAAGAGTTTAAAAAATATATTAGGTGAGGTAATTCCAATTTTATATGAAACAGACATAACGTTGAATAGGGCTTTCTTTGCTCTTGATACTAAATCATCTATGCTTTTAGAAAACTTCATTGTATGGGTAAACAGAAGACCAAGATATTTATAATGACTATTAATCTTAAGGTGTATCCCATTTAGTACCCACGTTTCATTTACGGATAACGAACCACCCCTTCTGAAAATGACAATATTTCTTTTGTCGTAATTAACCGATAACTTCCATTCTTTTGTGTAACGTCCCAAGATATTAAGTTGATTTTGTAGTCCTACAATAGTGTCTGAAACTAAAATGACATCATCAGCAAAAAGTAACATTAGTATTTCAATCATATCTGGGAACATCTCAATACCATGTTTTCCATTTTAGCAATATCGTAATACAATTCATTAATGAAAAATGAAAATAACATTGGGCTTAAATACATCCTTGTCTTAATCCGACTGGACAATCAAAATAATCTGTAAAATCATCACCACATCGCACACATGATTTTATATTAGAATACATAGACTTTAAAACAGAATACATTTTCCCCTCGTAATCCGGTCTTTAGCAGACAATACCATAATTTAGAACGATCAACAGAATCGAAAGCTTTTTTAAAATCGACGAACGCTACATACAATTTGTGTTTTCGGCGTGAAAGACATTTTTGAATTATTGCATTTAATGTAAAGATGTGATCTTAAGTAGAATAGTTTTTTCGAAAACCGGCCTGAGTTTCTGGGATTAAGTCCCGCATATTTGCCCAATTTGTTATTCTATTATTTAATAAAGTTGTGAATATTTTGCCCAGAATACTCATAAATGAGATGCCTCTATAGTTGTCAGGATCATCAAATTTCCCCCTTCTTATGAAGAGGAACAATAATTGAAGAAGACCAGCTAGTTGGAAACATACCATTATCAAATAGTCTATTGAAACATTTTATCAGAAATGGCATGATTACGAATTCCGAACATTTTATCATTTCTATGATGATATGATCAGGACCCGCCGTTTTCCCGTTTTTTAAATGTGATATAGCATTGGATATTTCATTTTCTGATATTGGTGATTCTAGAATAAATTTATCCACATCCATGTAACATTCTGATGGTGAACTAACCATGTCATTTAAAACATCGTTATCTTGATCGATATCAAATACAGACTCGTTTGAGAATATTTTCTTAAAATGCATTAGCCATTCAGTTTTGGGAATAGAATTTGATGGTGCGGTCGGTTTTGTAAGAAGCGTATTTCTCTCCAGAATTTAGAAGGACATTTGATCGAACTGCTGAGTCTGTTTTGCCTTTGTTTGCAATATTTAGATTTAAATCTCCTACAGCAATTTTTAAACTTATTTCTCATTTTGCAGTATTGCGTTCTATTCGAAACTGTATGTTTACACCGAAATGCTCTGAGGGCCTTACTGGCATCACGCCTCGCTGATTTGCATTCCGCATTCAGTTGGGGCGTTCTATTACTGTTAGCATGTTTAACATTACCCTTTTTCATACACTCGGACGAGATTAAAATCATATGTACAAATTCATCAATAGCACCATCAATGTCAATATCAAGCATTGTATGTAAATGTTGACAACAGGACAACATTTTATCAGATAAATTATCGACAAAGTATTTACATAGAGAATCATTCCAAACAATCTTTTCTTTATCATAACAACCATCGGTCAGTTCATTTTCATTGTGTACATGTGGAAATTTACAAGTCAACTCCAGTGGGAAATTGTCTGAGTCAATGCGATCTCCAATGTTAAACATCTCAATATACTGGAAAAAACCCTGTGAACAGATGATATAATCGTTCACGCTCGAGCCCTGATGATTACAAAAAAGTATATTCTCCAAGCCTATCTCCAAAAGCTCTGCCATTGACAATAAACAATTGAAGTGCATAACACATATCTAATAAAATACGACCAAAACTATTTACAACTTTATCATGCGATTTGCGGTCATCGAGTGGGGTATCCCCTTCTTCACTATATTTTAGATGCTCATTTCCGATGTCATCATCAAAACTAACGTAATGGTTATTTCGCTCGCCTGTGCGAGCATTCATATCTCCACAGAGTATTGTGAATGAATCACTGATTTCTGGAAGGGTTTCTATAAGAAACTGTTCGATTTGTTCAATGTTACATTTATAATCTCTGTTAGAATAGTACGGGGAACCCAGGGGTGGGATATAAGTGCATAGTAAGTTGATATCTTTTGCAACTGAAAATAACTTTTTCGGCAGTTTCAAGAAGATGAAATTGTCAACTACTGGGGATAGTAAAGTGCACACTTTGCTTATAGAATGGTGGATACAAACACATACACCACCAGAAAGTCTACCACAACCAGATAGCTTTACTACTGGGCTATAGAAAACGTCATAACCGTCCAACCAATTCATATTTGACACGTCGATAACAAACGTCTCAACAAGGCATATTATTTTGAATTTCCGAAGATGTACTAAAAAATTCACAGTCGTTTATTTTGTCCCTCAAACCGTTAACGTTCCAACACAAAAGGGAGAGAGTGGTATTGTCAGTCACGAGATCACTCTCGGAGTTAGTACTTGCGGTGTCATCGTCGATAGGTCCTTGCGAGATAATAACCGGGCCTTGGCCGCTGCCCTATGGGCGTGCCAAACGAGAAGGCGTCTTGCTTCTGTTGCGTGAGGATTCGGTCGCTGGTTGCCGCTTGCGTTGACGTGTTTGAATCTGAAACATGTGTCAACTAGCCTGCCACGCGATCCCGTTAACCATTTATTTCTGAAGGCTCTAACCCGGATATTCATTGGCTTCAGGAAACGGGATAGTGTAAAGATCCCTTTCCACCCTGCATGAGCAGAAGTCTATCTTGAAAGCTTGACCATTTTCAGAATATAAAAGTCACCGTCTCTACTGCTTAGTCACTGACTGCATATTATATTGCCATTGCATTTGTATTCAAACTCTATTTTGCGCTGCCACTGTATTTGCAGTTATTTGTGAACCTTATAAGTTGTTCACGAGTGAGTGAGTGAGTTTAGTTTTACACCGCTTTTAGCAATATTCCAGCAGTATCACAGAGTACGTGTATATTGAAATATTAGAAGAGCGCTCAGCCAATCAGAAAACGGCATTTATGTGTGAGGTAAGATAGAATTAATTGTAAAATACTTGATATATAATAATATAACATTTCTATTTTCTTTGTTGGTTTCACATCCAATTATTTTGCGTGTAGAAAACAAATTACTTGGTTTTGACACCGCTTTGACCCCAGTCATTTACCGCTCAGATCAAACCTACAAGCACTTGTGTGATTATATAGGTCTAAAGAGGGTACCCTAAAGAGTATATACAAGCACATGTAATCCCAGTGGAGCTTAAAATCTTCCTTAAATTTGGCAGCTGAGGTAATCCGGCCTTGTCCAGTCATTTTAGACTGAATAATGACTCCCTCTTTAGTTCATTCTTTAGAACCCGAGAAGGTCCGGGTTAGAATTGATCTTCAGCAAGACATGCTTTTCGTAAGAGGCGACTAACGGGATCGGGTGGTCATGCTCGCTGACTGGGTTGACACATGTCATCGTTTCCCAATTGCGGAGATCGATCTTCATGCTGTTGATCACTGGATGGTCTGGTCCAGACTGGAGCATTTACAGACCGCCGCCATATAGCTGAGTGCGGTGTAAACCTAAACTCACTCACTCGCTCATTCTTTAGAATTTGGGAGAGCATATATAATGAGAGAAAGAAATAAAGGACCACAGGGAAATTCAAGCGTTCCTTTAATATTTTCCATTTTACATCACTAGCTTTTAATAGCGCAGTGGTGATAGAAACTAGAAAATAATAAAGGAAGGGTTGAATTGTCCAGTGATCCTTTATTTATTTCTCTCAGTATATATCTAGAGCATGTTACGGATTTCGGGCAATGGTTTCCTCAAGGTCACTCACCGGCGTCAGACCTCCTGGCCCAATTGTAAACATGTCTTTTTAAATGGTTCGAACCTAGCCTGTTTTTTGGTCACATGCTTCAACTCATCGTTTTTATTCTTTAATCCTGTATCCGACCTTGCACTCATGTATGTCGTGATTGGATGAATATCGTGTGTTGTGATTGGATGAATATTGTGTGTCGTGATTGGATGAATATTGTGTGTCCTGACTGGATGAATACCGTGTGTCGTGATTGGATGAATATCGGGTAGCACCGTTCGGCGACTCACCTCTTTTAATTGATTTGTTATTGTTTCAATGTAAGATTAATCTGTTATGTATTTCACGACGAATGTGTTCTGTCTCTCTTTCCATAGCCTACGGCTAAACGCCATTCTATAGAGACTTTACGTCTCCATACCGTGCCTTACCGTTATGACTCATGAGCGAAACTGCAAATCTAAATACGGAATCTGATGTAATTCTCTCATGGTTTTAGGGATGTATTTTTACCATATAACAGTAGTATTAAGTATACACTTTTATGCACACCTATATAGATCATAGAGCCAACATAGGAAGGATTGACGGCCATTGGCGTCCAAAAGAACATTTGGGAAGCAAGCACTGGTCTTCGGAGTGACGAGCGAACATTTTAACCACTAGGTTACCCCAACGCCCTAAAAAAACGTCATGGTTTTCTGGATATTTGGCAAAATGGCTCCATTATTAAGTTAAGTTAGTCGATCTGGATGTTGAAGTATGGGACTGACAAAAAGACACAAACCGATCTATTAGATTTCGAGGTGTCCGATTGTGCGTTTTCATCGTGTTCAGAAACAAATTTCAATTGCAATTAAATTTGATTATTTTTTTAATTTAACAGTTATACAGTTGTGGTATATTAACAAGTCAGTCAGTCAGTGTGTATGGTTTAACTCAGCTTTTAGTAATATTGCAGCAATATCACGGCGGGGGGGCACCAGAAGTGGGTCTCACACATTGTATCCAAGTTGGGAATCGAACCTGGGTTTTTTGCGTGATGAGCCACCTCTTTAACCACAAGGCTATCCCACCTATTACGGAGTATTACAGAGGACACACGTAGTCTGCCGCCACACATGCAGTGCTCGTGGTTAGGGTTGGGACGAAGCTAGCTGCAAGCGCTCTGTTACCGGACACACAATAGTATAACAAGCACTCCCCCATGAGAGTCAGCAATAAATCACTGTCCACGGGTAAGGCGGGGTTTGCCAGTAAGCAGCTTGCGAAGGCGCTGTCGTAGAAGACCCCGCAGCACCTAACGGCATTAGCGAGTTGCCCGGGAGGTGCGCATAATGTACCGTTAGCCACCTGACGAAGTTCGGTACATCTTGGTCCGTCGGGGGTACTGCAAAAACATTATAATTTTTTTTATCATAATAATTATAATCGTATGTTCACCATTGTTCCAAATATATACAGCACTATTCTGCGATAGTGGATTCACGTAACGTTTAAGACCCGCACTATCGCTGACAAGCTTGTTACAGCGGTCTCTAAATAACTACACCTGGACCAGATAATCCAGTGATTTACATCAGCAGCATCACATTGGATACGATCGCATAAATTCACCATGTCAGAGAGTCACACCAATAATACGGTGATCTAATCTTAACTACCAGGGCCCCGTTCCTCAAAGCGTATGGGAGTTACGATCATCTGAGCGCTACGATAGCTTTGAGGACCGGGACCCAGGGCCTCCTTTCACAAAGCACTAAGGAGATCGTAAGTCACTAAGGTTACCTTTGTGCAATCTTAAAGAATGTGAGTTAAGGTTAACCTTAATAAAGTTGCTTCGTGAAAAGAGGCCTGTTTTGTTTTAAAGACTCAAGTAAACTTTGCACATAATCGACATTAAACGTTGAAAACTGACGTTGGTAAAAGAAGGCCTGTGAATATAACAATTCTGCGCCGCTGATAATTTGAACACATACTGTTCTCCTATGAAACAATCTTCCCCGAGATCAATAATTAGAAAACATATCCGCAAACCACGTTCATTATAACATTATTTCAGTGTATCACAAATTTAGCGATGCCTGCATTAAGAAAACTTAACTTGAAACTCAAGGAACAATTAACTCATCATTTGATGTTGGCTATGTGATCCAACAAATAGTTCACGAATGTTAAGTTTGAGAAATATTTCAAAGTCATTTTGGAGTATCTGCTATGGAAGAAAATATCCTGTACTTGCATACTTAAAACAACTACACCCTCTCCCTTAAAACAACAATAACAAAATATACACACATTCCCCAAAATACAAAAACAAACAAAAACAGCAAGCAAACAAAAACCTGTAGTATATACGCTTAGGGGTTTCTGATGACATGGTTACTATTAGCTTACATTTCCGCAAGATGACATCCTTGAATATTGACAAACACGCTATTTTCAGCGACTGTTTACTCACTGTTGTGAATAATGGCGTCCTCCATGTGTATCACTGGGAAGCAATATTGCGTAAATACTAGCATTCAAGCTCGTTCAGGTACAACCGTTTTCGAGGTAAAAGTTCAAACGGTATGTGCGAAATGTAACTTTCGCAATTTGGTAAGCTGTGTTCTGACTGACCAATTCAAAAGGTTAGCCGACGAGACTTTCTCTAGGGTTTGTTAGGCTCAGTATAGCAGTGTAACGAATAATTCTGAGCTTACGTTTACTGAGACTGGTGCTTGGCGATATTAAGCACCATTGGAATCAAACAGGAATATAGTTATCGTTCTTGCTGAAAGTAGTTCTGATCTTCATACGCCAATATGAAAACCTATCAGAAGGGCACGTGTCGCTATGCTTGTCCCGGAATAACATGAGGTGGTCACGAATGTTGTGACAATGCTTCGTCAGAACATTGAGATTATTAAACATGTATAATGCCTTGATGCTTGCACTACTGCAAGACAATATTGAGAGTCAATAATCTCTTTTAACGTATTTGTCCTCGAATCCTGCTCCATGTCACTACCAAATGCAGAATCTCAACAGAAAACTCAAGTATTTTTAACATAAAGCGTATATATCTTTAGTGGTTCTTGAAAACAAGAAATGTCTATCACAGTAGTACATAGTTCGTCCAAACGAACACGCGCAAAAACGTACTCACTTATAATCCCCGCATGACATTTCTTATAAGGTTAAAAAATAATTTCAATATAGATAAGTTTAATTTCAGGTTCCGGCATGGGTGTAGACTGCAAGAGCTGAGAATGCTGTATGAAGAATGGAGATACATTGTAAATGTTTGTTTAATATTTTTCATCGTTCATAGTGACCAGGATTTACAAACCTTTGTTCAAGGGAAAGCACTCGGAGGCTGAACGCCATAACCGCTTCTCTAGCAGACACTCCCGGAAGTCCCTGGAACTCGTTGTCATCACCAGGGTTGCCGTTGCAGTTTCAACACAAGCCTTCATTGGGGAAAACTGCAGTGTTTGGAGCTCCAACAGCAGACGCCATCAGGATCGGATCAAACCCGATGATAGTGTTGTCGCACTGGGGTAGGAGGGCCCTCGCGAAGTCGTTGAACGGAGTTGGGGTAACGGTGATGTCCACGCCCGGAACGGCGTCGGGAACGCCGACGATGGCAGTACCCATGGGGGCAGCCTGGGAGTGGGTGATATAAAACAACCGATTATATTCTACTTGAGACTGTTGTTACGTGACAGTATACTTCACTGTGGAACAGTGTTGCAATTCAGTTAAATCGTATGAAGATTAAGTGTAGGATTGAATTGTATGTTGTTTAACGCCGCACTCAGCAATATTCCAGCTATATGGCGGTGGTCTTTACATAATCGAGTCTGGGCCAGACAATCCAGTAATCAACAACGTGAGCATCGATTTATGCAATTGGGATACGATGACATGTGTCAACCAAGTTAGCGAGCCTGACCACCCGATCCCGTTCGTCGCTACTTACGACAAACATGGGATACTGAAAATCAATTCACGGGTCTAAGTGTAGGGCAGTAGTCACTATATTTTGACTGGTAGTAAAGACTGATCTGGAAGTGTCTTGAGCTTCCAGAATTCCAGAATGTGACTCAGTGTGTTACAGGAGGTTGTTTTGTTTGTTTGCTGTTAACGCTGCACTCGGTAATATTCCAGCTATATGACAGCGGTCTGTAAATATTCGAGTCTGGACCACATAATCCAGTGACTGACATCATAAGCATTGATGTACGGTAAGCACTGGTATACACCAGCATGTGACAACGACATGTCGTTAATTGCCTCCTGCAACAAGCATTTATTGCTGAAGATTCTAACCTGGATCTTCATGGGTTTGAGGAAACGGGTTTGTGTGAAGATCAGTTTTTACCCTGCACGAGCCTAAGTCTATCCTGAAAGCTTGACCATTGTTTCAGATAGGTGAATACTATTGTCACTGTCTTTATTGCTTAATCAATGTTTGTATATTATTTTGCAATCGTATTTATATTCCAACTCTGTTTTATACTGCCATTGTATTTGCAGTAATTAGTAAACCTTATAGGGTCTTCATGAGTGAGTGATTTTAGCAATATTCCAGCAATGTCACGTCGGGGAACACTAGAAATGGGCATACATTGTACCCATGTTAGGTGTGACGAGCGAACGCTTAAACCACTAGGCTACCCCGCCGCCCAGTTGTTCACGAGGGACACATGGGTTGATCTACCCTCTATGTTTGTTTATGTTCCCTGAGCACATGGGCCCCAATGTTAATTTTGAATTGTTTGAAGCACCGGATCATAATAATGAGTACTAGAGTTAGGCAATTAACCAATTCTAGATCTTCAGATGACACAGAATTTAGCAGACAAGAAAAACAAATTTAGAGGTATCTCCCTTCCATCGATTTACATTCGCAAAACATTGGTAACTTCCTTTTTCATACGTGACTCAATTGTTCGAGATAAAGAATTACTAACACGAAGTAGCAAATGTGTTCGGCATTCCCAGCGGGAATCATAAAAATTGTTAGTCACTTATAAGCGGGGTACATTGAAAATAATAGAAATGCGCTCAGACAATCAGAAAAAGACATTTATGTGTGAGGTAAGATAAATTAATTGTAAAATACTTGATATATAATCACATAACATTTCTATTTTCTTTATGGGTTTAACATCCAATTTGTCTGCGTGCAGAAAACATATCACTTGGATATTGGATGATTGTGCTTTGACACCTCTTTGAGCCCAGTCATTTCCCGCTCAGGTCAAACCTACAAGCACTTCTCTTGTGATATATACCTAAAGAGTATACACAAGCATAATATAATCCCAGTGGAGCCCGGAATGTTCCTTCAATGTAGGAGCTGAGGGAATCCGGCCTTGTCCTATAATTCTAGACTGAATAATGACTCCCTCTTTAGTTCATTCTTTAGAGTTTGTGAAAAGCATATATAGAGAAACAAATATAGGAACACGGGGAAAATTCAAGCGTTCCTTTAATATTTTCCAGTTTTCATCCCCAGCTTTGAATAGCGCTGTGGTGATGAAAACAGGTAAATAATAAAACAACGCTTGAATTTTCCAGTGATCTTTTATTTGTTTTTCTCAGTATATATCTATAGCATGTTGCGGATTTTGGGCAATGGTTTTCTCCAGGTCACTCACCGGCGTCAGATATCCTGGCCTAATTGTAAACTCCACCACAGTGTTGTCTCTGATGGCCTTTGAACTTGAGCATCATCGTAAACGTTCGGAACGGCAGGAGGGGATTCAGGGGTCTCTTTGTTACCAGTTCAACCTAGAATGAGGAATTGTGCTCGGATGAACAAATATGAAACTTGTAAGTTATCACACTTTTCATTGAGTTTCCCTCATACAGTTGTGTTTAGTCATGTCAAGGGTTTTTTACAGTTGTGTTTAGTCATGTCAAGGGTTATTACAGTTGTGTTTAGTCATGTCAAGGGTTTTTTACAGTTGTATTTAGTCATGTCAAGGGTTTTTTACAGTTGTGTTTAGTCATGTCAAGGGTTTTTTACAGTTGTGTTTAGTCATGTCAAGGGTTATTACAGTTGTGTTTAGTCATGTCAAGGGTTTTTTACAGTTGTATTTAGTCATGTCAAGGGTTTTACAGTTGTGTTTAGTCATGTCAAGAGTTTTACAGTTGTGTTTAGTCATGTCAAGGGTTTTTACAGTTGTGTTTAGTCATGTCAAGGGTTTTTACAGTTGTGTTTAGTCATGTCAAGGGGTTTTTACAGTTGTGTTTAGTCATGTCAAGGGTTTTACAGTTGTGTTTAGTCATGTCAAGGGTTTTACAGTTGTGTTTAGTCATGTCAAAGGGTTTTCAAGTCATGTCAAGGGTTTTACAGTTGTGTTTAGTCATGTCAAGGGTTTTACAGTTGTGTTTAGTCATGTCAAGGGTTTTTTACAGTTGTGTTTAGTCATGTCAAGGGTTTTTTACAGTTGTGTTTAGTCATGTCAAGGGTTTTTACAGTTGTGTTTAGTCATGTCAAGGGTTTTTTACAGTTGTGTTTAGTCATGTCAAGGGTTTTTTACAGTTGTGTTTAGTCATGTCAAGGGTTTTTTACAGTTGTGTTTAGTCATGTCAAGGGTTTTTTACAGTTGTGTTTAGTCATGTCAAGGGTTTTTACAGTTGTGTTTAGTCATGTCAAGGGTTTTACAGTTGTGTTTAGTCATGTCAAGGGGTTTTACAGTTGTGTTTAATCATGTCAAAGGGTTTTTACAGTTGTGTTTAGTCAGTTGTGTTTGTCAAAGGGTTTTACAGTTGTGTTTAGTCATGTCAAGGGTTTTTTACAGTTGTGTTTAGTCATGTCAGGGTTTTACAGTTGTGTTTAGTCATGTCAAGGGGATTTTACAGTTGTGTTTAGTCATGTCAAGGGTTTTTACAGTTGTGTTTAGTCATGTCAAGGGTTTTTACAGTTGTGTTTAAACATGTCCAAAGGGTTTTAGTCATGTCAAGGGTTTTTACAGTTGTGTTTAGTCATGTCAAGGGTTTTTTACAGTAGCGCTGTGTTTAGTCATGTCAAGGGGTTTTACAGTCATGTGTGTTTAGTCATGTCAAAGGGTTTTTTTACAGTTGTGTTTAGTCATGTCAAGGGTTTTACAGTTGTGTTTAGTTGTCAAGGGTTTTACAGTTGTGTTTAGTCATGTCAAGGGTTTTTACAGTTGTGTTTAGTCATGTCAAGGGTTTTTACAGTTGTGTTTAGTCATGTCAAGGGTTTTACAGTTGTGTTTAGTCATGTCAAGGGTTTTTACAGTTGTGTTTAGTCATGTCAAGGGTTTTTTACAGTTGTGTTTAGTCATGTCACGGGTTTTTACAGTTGTGTTTAGTCATGTCAAGGGTTTTACAGTTGTGTTTAGTCATGTCAAGTTTTACAGTTGTGTTTTTTCAAGGGTTTTACAGTTGTGTTTAGTCATGTCAAGGGTTTTACAGTTGTGTTTAGTCATGTCACAGTTGGTTTAGTCATGTTTTTACAGTTGTGTTTAGTCATGTCAGTCATGTCAAGGGGTTTTACAGTTGTGTTTAGTTTAGTCATGTCAAGGGTTTTACAGTTGTGTTTAGTCATGTCAAGGGTTTTTACAGTTGTGTTTAGTCATGTCAAGGGTTTTACAGTTGTGTTTAGTCATTCAAGGGTTTTTACAGTTGTGTTTAGTCATGTCAAGGGTTTTTTTTACAGTTGTGTTTAGTCATGTCAAGGGTTTTACAGTTGTGTTTAGTCATGTCAAGGGTTTTACAGTTGTGTTTAGTCATGTCATAAAAGGGTTTTTACAGTTGTGTTTACCAGAGGCATTGTTGTTTTACAGCTGTGTTTTACAGAGGCATTGTTGTGGTGTCTCACAGCTGTGTTTTACAGAGGCATTGTTGTGGGGTCTTACAGATGTGTTTTACAGAGGCATTGTTGTGGGGTCTTACAGCTGTGTTTTACAGAGGCATGGTTGTAGGGTCTTACAGCTGTATTTTACAGAGGCATGGTTGTGTGAACTTACATCTGTGTTTTTACAGAGGCATTGCATGATTGTACAGAAGCATGATTGTATGGTCTTACAGCTGTTTTTTACAGAGGCATTCTTGTAGTGTCTTACAGCTGTGTTTTACAGAGGCATTGTTGTGGGAACTTACATCTGTGTTTTACAGAAGCATTGTTGTGGGGTCTTACATCTGTGTTTTACAGAGGAATGGTTGTAATGTCTTACAGCTGTGTTTTACAGAGGCATTGTTGTGGGGTCTTTCAGCTGTGTTTTACAGAGGCATTGTTGTGGTGTCGCACAGCTGTGTTTTAGAGAGGCATGGTTGTGGGTTTTAGAGAGAGGCATTGTTGTGGGGTCTTACAGATGTCTTTACAGAGGCATTGTTGTTGATCTTACAGATGGTCTTTCAGCTGTGTTTTACAGAGGCATGGTTGTAGGGTCTTACAGCTGTGTTTTTAGAGGCAGAGGCATGTGCTTTACAGAGGCATTGTTGTGGGGTCTTACATCTGTGTTTTACAGAGGCATTGTTGTAATATCTTACAGCTGTGTTTTACAGAGGCATGGTTGTGGTGTCTTACAGCTGTGTTTTACAGAGGCATTGTTGGCATTCCCTTGTGGGAACTTACATCTGTGTGTTTTACAGAAGCATTGTTGTGGGTCTTACAGCTGTGTTTTACAGAGGAATGGTTGTAATGTCTTACAGCTGTGTTTTACAGAGGCATTGTTGGGGGTCTTTCAGCTGTGTTTTACAGAGGCATTGTTGTGGTGTCTGCACAGCTGTGTTTTACAGAGAGGCATTGTTGTGGGGTCTCTTACAGGCTGTGCTTTACAGAGGCATTGTTGTAAGGTCTTGCAGCTGTGTTTTACAGACAGAGGCATTGTTAGCTGGGTCTTTCAGCTGTGTTTTAGAGGATTTTTGTAATATCTTGCATGGTTGTCGTGTCTACATCTTGCAGCTGTATTTTAGAGAGGCATTGTTGTGGGGTCTTACAGATGTGTTTTACAGAGCATTGTTGTGGGGTCTTGCAGCTGTGTTTACAGAGGATGTGTTGTAGGGTCTTACGAGGCATTGTGTATTTTACAGAGGCATGGTTGTACAGAGGCATTGTTGTATGGTCTTACAGCTGTGTTTTACAGAGGCATTGTTGTGGGGTCTTACAGCTGTGTTTTACAGAGGCATTGTTGTGGTGTCTTACATCTGTGTTTTACAGAGGCATTGTTGTGGGGTCTTACAGATGTGTTTTACAGAGGCATGGTTGTGGGGTCTTACAGATGTGTTTTACAGAGGCATTGTTGTGGGGTCTTACAGCTGTGTTTTACAGAGGCATTGTTGTGAGGTGTTACAGCTGTGTTTTACAGAGGCATAATGTTGTACAGGAAACATGTCTTACATCTGTGTTTTACAGAGCATGGTTGTAATATCTTACAGCTGTACTCTGTTTTACAGAGGCATTTGTTGTGGTGTCTTACATCTGTGTTTTACAGAGGCATTGTTGTGGAACTTACATCTGTGTTTAGAAACATTGTTGTAAGGTCTTACAGCTGTGTTTTACAGAGGCATGGTTGTAATGTCTTACAGCTGTGTTTTACAGAGGCATTGTTGTGGGGTCTTACAGCTGTGTTTTACAGAGGCATTGTTGTGGTGTCTTACAGCTGTGTTTTACAGAGGCATTGTTGTGGGGTCTTACATCTGTGTTTTACAGAGGCATTGTTGTAGGGTCTTACAGCTGTGTTTTACAGAGGCATGGTTGTAGGGTCTTGCAGCTGTGTTTTACAGAGGCATTGTTGTGGTGTCTTACATCTGTGTTTTACAGAGGCATTGTTGTGGGTCTTACAGCTGTGTTTTACAGAGGCATTGTTGTGGTGTCTTACAGCTGTGTTTTACAGAGGCATTGTTGTGGGGTCTTACAGATGTGTTTACAGAGGCATGGTTGTAGGGTCTTACAGCTGTATATTACAGAGTCATGTTTTACAGGGGTCTTACAGCTCTGTTTTACAGAGGCATTGTTGTGGTGTCTTACATCTGTGTTTTACAGAGGCATTGTTGTGGGTCTTACAGATGTGTTTTACAGAGGCATGGTTGTAATGTCTTACAGCTGTGTTTACAGAGGCATTGTTGTGGTGTCTTACATCTGTGTTTTACAGAGGCATGGTTGTGGGGTCTTACATCTGTGTTTTACAGAGGCATGGTTGTGGGGTCTTACAGCTGTGTTTTACAGAGGCATGGTTGTGGTGTCTTACAGCTGTGTTTTACAGAGGCATTGTTTGGGGTGTTGTTACAGCTGTGTTTTACAGAGGGTTGTCTTACAGCTGTGTTTTACAGAGGCATGGTTTGTAAGGTCTTACAGCTGTGTTTTACAGAGGCATTGTTGTGGGGTCTTACATCTGTGTTTTACAGAGCATGGTTGTAATGTCTTACAGCTGTGTTTTTACAGAGGCATTGTTGTGGTGTCTTACAGCTGTGTTTTACAGAGGCATTGTTGTAGGGTCTTACAGCTGTGTTTTACAGAGGCATTGTTGTTGGTCTTACAGCTGTGTTTTACAGAGGCATGGTGTGTAAGGTCTTACAGCTGTGTTTTACAGAGGCATTGTTGTGGTGTCTTACAGCTGTGTTTTACAGAGGCATTGTTGTGGTGTCTTACATCTGTGTTTTACAGAGGCATGGTTGTGGGGTCTTACAGCTGTGTTTTACAGAGCATTGTTCATTCTTACATCAGTGTTTTACAGAGGCATTGTTGTGGGGTCTTAGCTACATCTTTGTTTTTACAGAGGCATTGTTGTATGGTCTTACATCTGTGTTTTACAGAGGCATTGTTGTGGTGTCTTACAGCTGTGTTTACAGAGGCATTGTTGTGGGGTCTTACAGCTGTGTTTTACAGAGGCATGGTTGTGTAGGTCTTACAATCTGTGTTTTACAGAGGCATTGTTGTGGGGTCTTACAGCTGTGTTTTACAGAGGCATTGTTGTAATGTCTTACAGCTGTGTTTTACAGAGGCATTGTTGTGGTGTCTTACAGCTGTGTTTTACAGAGGCATTGTTGTGGGGTCTTACAGCTGTGTTTTACAGAGGCATTGTTGTGGGGTCTTACAGCTGTGTTTTACAGAGGCATTGTTGTGGGGTCTTACAGATGTGTTTTACAGAGGCATTGTTGTGGGGTCTTGCAGCTGTGTTTTACAGAGGCATGGTTGTGAACTTACATCTGTGTTTTACAGAAGCATGGTTGTAAGGTCTTGCAGCTGTATTTTACAGAGGCATTGTTGTGGTGTCTTACATCTGTGTTTTACAGAGGCATTGTTGTGGGGTCTTACAGATGTGTTTTACAGAGGCATTGTTGTGGGGTCTTACATCTGTGTTTTACAGAGGCATGGTTGTGGGGTGTGTTACAGCTGTGTTTTACAGAGGCATTGTTGTGGTGTCTTACATCTGTGTTTTGCAGAGGCATTGTTGTGGTGTCTTACATCTGTGTTTTACAGAGGCATGGTTGTGGGGTCTTACATCTGTGTTTTACAGAGGCATACTTGTAAGGTCTTGCAGCTGTGTTTTACAGAGGCATTGTTGTGGTGTCTTACATCTGTGTTTTACAGAGGCATTGTTGTGAAGTCTTACATCTGTGTTTTACAGAGGCATGGTTGTAAGGTCTTGCAGCTGTGTTTTACAGAGGCATTGTTGTGGTGTCTTACAGCTGCGTTTTACAGAGGCATTTTTGTGTGGTCTTACAGCTGTATTTTACAGAGGCATGGTTGTAAGGTCTTGCACCTGTGTTTTACAGAGGCATTGTTGTGGTGTCTTACAACTGCGTTTTACAGAGGCATTGTTGTGGGGTCTTACACCTGTGTTTTACAGAGGCATTGTTGTGGGGTCTTACAGCTGTGTTTTACAGAGGCATGGTTGTGGGGTTTTGCAGCTGTGTTTTACAGAGGCATTGTTGTGGGGTCTTAAGGCTCTGTTTTACAGAGGCATTTTTGTGGTGTCTTACAGTTGTATTTTACAAAGGCATTGTTGTGGTGTCTTTCATCTCTGTTTACCAGAGGCATTGTTGTGGGGTCTTACAGCTGTATTTTACAGAGGCATTGTTGTGGGGTCTTACAGCTGTATTTTAGAAAGGCATGGTTGTAGGGTTTTACAGATGTGTTTAACAGAGGCATTGTTGTGTGGTCTTACAGCTGCGTTTTACAGAGGCATTGTCGTGGGATCTCACAGATGTGTTTTAAAGAGGCATTGTTGGGGGGTCTTACATCTGTGTTTTACGGAGGCATGGTTGTAAGGTCTTGCAGTTGTGTTTTACAGAGGCATTGCTGTGGTGTCTTACAGATGTGTTTAACAGAGGCATTGCTGTAATGTCTTACAGATGTGTTTTACAGAGGCTTTGTTGTGGGGTCTTACATCTGTATTTTAGAAAGGCAGGGTTGTAGGGTTTTACAGATGTATTTTACAGCGGCATTGTTGTGGTGTCTTACATCTGTGTGTTACAGAGGCATTGTTGTGGGGTCTTACAGCTGTGTTTTACAGAGGCATTGTTGTGGGGTCTTACACCTGTGTTTTACAGAGGCATGGTTGTGGGGTTTTACAGATGTGTTTAACAGAGGCATGGTTGTGGGGTCTCACAGATGTCTTTTATAGAGGCATTGTTGTTGGATCTTACAGATGTGTTTTACAGAGGCATTGTTGTGGGGTGTTACAGCTGTGTTTTACAGAGGCATGGTTCTAATGTCTTACAGCTGTGTTTTACAGAGGCATTGTTGTGGGGTCTTACATCTGTGTTTTACAGAGGCATTTTTGTAATATCTTACAGATCTGTTTACCAGAGACATATCTGTGGTGTCTTACATCTGTGTTTTACAGAGGCATTGTTGTGGAAACTTACATCTGTGTTTTACAGAAGCATTGTTGTAAGGTCTTACAGCTGTGTTTTACAGAGGAATGGTTGTAATGTCTTACATCTGTGTTTTACAGAGGCATTGTTGTGGGGTCTTTCAGCTGTGTTTTACAGAGGCATTGTTGTGGTGTCGCACAGCTGTGTTTTAGAGAGGCATTGTTGTGGGGTCTTACAGATGTGCTTTACAGAGGCATTGTTGTGGGGTCTTGCAGCTGTGTTTTACAGAGGCATGGTTGTAGGGTCTTGCAGCTGTATTTTACAGAGGCATCGTTGTGTGAACTTACATCTGTGTTTTACAGAATCATGATTGTATGGTCTTAGAGCTGTGTTTTACAGAGGCATTGTCGATGGGTCTTGCAGTTGTGTTTACAGAGGCATGGTTGTGGAGTCTTACAGCTGTGTTTTACAGAGGCATGGTTGTGGGGTTTTACAGATGTGTTTAACAGAGACATGGTTGTGGGGTCTCACAGATGTCTTTTATAGAGGCATTGTTGTTGGATCTTACAGATGTGTTTTACAGAGGCATTGTTGTGGGGTGTTACAGCTGTGTTTTACAGAGGCATGGTTCTAATGTCTTACAGCTGTGTTTTACAGAGGCATGGTTGTAATATCTTACAGATCTGTTTACCAGAGACATATCTGTGGTGTCTTACATCAGTGTTTTACAGAGGCATTGTTGTAGGAACTTACATCTGTGTTTTACAGAAGCATTGTTGTACGGTCTTACAGCTGTGTTTTACAGAGGAATGGTTGTAATGTCTTACAGCTGTGTTTTACAGAGGCATTGTTGTGGGGTCTTTCAGCTGTGTTTTACAGAGGCATTCTTGTGGTGTCGCACAGCTGTGTTTTAGAGAGGTATTGTTTTGGGGTCTTACAGATTGTGCTTTACAGAGGCATTGTTGTGGGGTCTTGCAGCTGTGTTTTACAGAGGCATGGTTGTAGGGTCTTGCAGCTGTATTTTACAGAGGCATGGTTGTGTGAACTTACATCTGTGTTTTACAGAAGCATGATTGTATAGTCTTAGAGCTGTATTTTACAGAGGCATTGTTGTGGTGTCTTACAGCTGTGTTTTAGAGAGGCATTGTTGATGGGTCTTACAGTTGTGTTTACAGAGGCATGGTTGTAGGGTCTTGCAGCTGTATATTACAGAGTCATGTTTGTGGGGTGTTACAGCTCTGTTTTACAGAGGCATTGTTGTGGTTTCTTCCATCTGTGTTTTACAGAGGCATTGTTGTGGGGTCTTACAGATGTGTTTTACAGAGGCATGGTTGTAATGTCTTGCAGCTGTGTTTTACAGAGGCATTGTTGTGGTGTCTTAGATCTGTGTTTTACAGAGGTATGGTTGTGGGGTCTTACATGCGTGTTTTACAGAGGCATGGTTGTAAGGTCTTGAAGCTGTGTTTTACAGAGACATGGTTGTGGTGTCCTACAGCTCTGTTTTACAGAGGCATTGTTGTGGTGTCTTACAGCTGCATTTTACAGAGGCATGGTTGTAAGGTCTTACAGCTGTGTTTTATAGAGGCATTGTTGTAAGGTCTTACATCTGTGTTTTACAGAGCCATGGTTGTAATGTCTTGCAGCTGTGTTTTACAGAGGCATTGTTGTGGTGTCTTACAGCTGCGTTTTACAGAGGCATTGTTGTGGGGTCTTACAGCTGTGTTTTACCAGAGGCATTGTTGTTGTGTCTTACAGCTGTGTTTTACAGAGGCATGGTTGTAAGGTCTTGCAGCTGTGTTTTACAGAGGCATTGTTGTGGTGTCTTACATCTGTGTTTTACAGAGGCATTGTTGTGAAGTCTTACATCTGTGTTTTACAGAGGCATGGTTGTAAGGTCTTGCAGCTGTGTTTTACAGAGGCATTGTTCAGGTTTCTTACATCAGTGTTTTACAGAGGCATTGTTGTGGGGTCTTACATCTGTGTTTTACAGAGGCATTGTTGTGTGGTGTTACATCTGTGTTTAACAGAGGCATTGTTTTGGTGTCTTACATCTGTGTTTAGCCGAGGCTGTGTTGTGGGGTCTTACAGCTGCGTTTTACAGAGGAATGGTTGTAAGGTCTTACATCCGTGTTTTACAGAGGCATTGTTGTGGGGTCTTACAGATGTGTTTTACAGAGCCATGGTTGTAATGTCTTGCAGCTCTGTTTTACAGAGGCATTGTTGTGGTGTCTTACAGCTGTGTTTTACAGTGGCATTGTTGTGGGGTCTTACAGCTGTGTTTTACAGAGGCATTGTTGTGGGGTCTTACAGCTGTGTTTTACAGAGGCATTGTTTTGGGGTCTTACATCTGTGTTTTACAGAGGCATTGTTGTGGGGTCTTCCATCTGTGTTTTACAGAGGCATTGTTGTGAAGTCTTACATCAGTGTTTTACAGAGGCATGGTTGTAAGGTCTTGCAGCTGTGTTTTACAGAGGCATTGTTTTGTCTTACATCTGTTTACAGTGTCTTACATCTGTGTTTTACAGAGGCATTGTTCAGGTTTCTTACATCAGTGTTTTACAGAGGCATTGTTGTGGGGTCTTACATCTGTGTTTTACAGAGGCATTGTTGTGGGGTGTTACATCTGTGTTTAACAGAGGCATTGTTTTGGTGTCTTACATCTGTGTTTAGCCGAGGCTGTGTTGTGGGGTCTTACAGCTGCGTTTTACAGAGGCATGGTTGTAGGGTCTTACATCCGTGTGTTTTACAGAGGCATTGTTGTGGGGTCTTACATCTGTGTTTTACAGAGCCATGGTTGTAATGTCTTGCAGCTGTGTTTTACAGAGGCATTGTTGTGGTGTCTTACAGCTGTGTTTTACAGTGGCATTGTTGTGGGGTCTTACAGCTGTGTTTTACAGAGGCATTGTTGTGGGGTCTTACAGCTGTGTTTTACAGAGGCATTGTTGTGGGGTCTTACAGCTGTGTTTTACAGAGGCATTGTTGTGGTGTCTTACATCTGTGTTTTACAGAGGCATTGTTGTGGGGTCTTACATCTGTGTTTTACAGAGGCATGGTTGTAAGGTCTTGCAGCTGTGTTTTACAGAAGCATTGTTGTGGTGTCTTACATCTGTGTTTTACAGAGGCATTGTTCAGGTTTCTTACATCAGTGTTTTACAGAGGCATTGTTGTGGGGTCTTACATCTGTGTTTTACAGAGGCATTGTTGTGGGGTGTTACATCTGTGTTTAACAGAGGCATTGTTTTGGTGTCTTACAGCTGTGTTTTACAGAGGCATTGTTGTGGGGTCTTACAACTGTGTTTAACAGAAGCATTGTTGTGATGTCTTACTGCTGTGTTTTACAGAGGCATTGTTGTGGGAACGTACAGCTGTGTTTTACAGAGGCATGGTTGTAGGGTGTTACAGCTGTGTTTTACAGAGGTATGGTTGTGGGGTCTTACAGCTGTGTTTTACAGAGGCATGGTCGTACGGTCTTACAGGTATGTTTTACAGAGGTATGGTTGTTGATACATTCAGCTGTGAGTCATAGAAGTATCGCTGTGATCACATACAGCTGTGTTTTACAGAGGTATGGTTGTTAATACATTCAGCTGTGAGTCATAGAAGTATTACTGTGGTCACATACAGCTGTGTTTTTCCGAGGTATGGTTGTTGATACATTCAGCTGTGAGTCATAGAAGTATCACTGTGACCACATACAGCTGTGTTTTACAGATGTATGGTTGTTGATACATTCAGCTGTGAGTTATAGAAGTATCACTGTGATCACATACAGCTGTGTTTTACAGAGGTATGGTTGTTGATACATTCAGCTGTGAGTCATAGAAGTATCACTGTGATCACATACAGCTGTGTTTTACAGAGGTATGGTTGTTGATACATTCAGCTGTGAGTCATAGAAGTATCACTGTGATCACATACAGCTGTGTTTTACAGATGTATGGTTGTGGGCACATATGGCACACACATCTGTACATCAGAGAGGCCACATATTCTTTGCTAAAAAGGTAAGCAGCCATAGTAATATTTCATTATCTGTTATACTCGTATGTGTGCATCACCATTGGCGATAAGAAAGTCATGAATTATATCGAAAATGTTGTTTGGTACCGGATTATCCCCTCGATGGCGTGAAGTTTGACCAGGCATGCATCTCGATAGGGTGTGTAATGAATCATTGTGATGCTAAAATATCACGTGATCAACTATTGACTGTTACGTAAAGTGGACAACCTGAACTCATCCTGCAGATGCGCTGTGTGTATTTTGATAATTTATTATACTCACATAATAGCAGATTATGTTGAATTTCTGAACATTCCATTGATTCTCTTATTACCCGGCAATTAGCCGTTTGCATTTTGTCTCGGGCGATGCACATACTAAGCACTTGAGAACTGGTTCCTGACTCTAGGTAAATCATTATACTATAATGATGGCACGTTGGAAAAGTAATATACATAGGCTGAAAGTCCACTAAGCCCCCAACTGGCTGGCACAACCAACTTGTCCTGGAGGATATACGGAGCCCTCTACTTAGTAATATACTACTACTGCTAACTGCACACGACAAGTATAGATTATATATCTTCTATCCTAGATTAGACTGGCGGAGCATTTTCTCCGTGTGAAAGCTATCTAATGGTGGTATTGTGCTAGATAGGCGAGATATACAGTATGTAGTGACGCTGTTCTGAGCTGCTTCTAAACTGAGCAATGATGCGTTGACCGGTGATTGTGAAGCTCCATGCCATCATGTGTATGACATATCGATTACACCACGGCTTTTTCATACAACCATTCAAGACGCATGCTTTGATTTCCCCCGGTTTATTCTTTTCTTTCCGACTAATTAGTTAAAGCCCTCCTACCGTCAACAATTCCTCGCCGTGAGCGGAGTGTTGGCCTCGGACAGGCGGGGAACAATTAGTAGCAATTCATCTCTGCTTGTTCGTCGTCTCTTCCCTAAGGAGCATCGCAGTTCAAGTTAATATGATTGAAATGAGCTGGGACGTTTCAGCGATCTTTGCAAGTCGTCAATAAAGACATATTGGCAAATATAACATGGGCTCGCCACCCATCTAATGATACCCAGAAATCTTTTAAAGCGGGGGATAATTATCTCTTGAACAAGGGATAAGGTGCGAGGTTAAGTACTCTCAAATGCAGCCAATATTTTCTTTCTCGCTCCCTCTATGGATTGGTCTTCGCCGTGTGTTATATGTTGCTATAAAAAGACGGGTGGCCTGGCAAATTGGACGGCAAACAAACAATTGAGCACGAGAAACGGTGATCAGCTCCGATTTCCCTCCTACATAGTTCGATCTCCTTGAAAAGCGCTAAACCACATGACGTCTCGCCTGGCTTCACGGTATGCACACTGGTCGTGACGGAGAACTGAGGCGGCCCGTGGCTCCAGACTGCAACATCAGATGACGCCGTGCTACCCACAGACTCCAGAGAATCGCCCCAACCTACTCTCTGCTTCTCCTTGATACAAACCCCGGCTGTGGGAAACAACATGGTAGACTTGCCAAGTAATTGGATTACAAGTTGAGATGCTATAGCAGTTGTATTATATGGAAAGAATACCCCGAGACAACCATCCGCGTCTCGATTTAGAGGAATGATTGACTGGCAGAAACTTCGTCAAGACCCTAGTGAATTGGTAGCAGGCAGACATCTGCCCTGAAGCCGGCATTAGTCCTGGACGACGTCCTGCGCGATCAACTAGTGTCCGGCACAGAGCAGCTGTGAATTACTCGCACTTGACTAAGTCTGTTGAAAGCCCACCAAGTCGTGTTTCGACAACGTTGGTGTTACAGTTCCTGGAGTTGCTGTCAAATGTAGACCAACGCTAAACAACGTTTGGCATATACCTGGATATGGCACTGGACATGGCTGGAAAGGTTAGTAGCAGACGTAGTGTCACATATCATTTACAGTAGCAGACGTCACATATCATCTACCTACTTTAGCCACAATATCTGTACGGCAATTGCTGCCGCCGTCCTCCTCCGTCAGACAGCACAAGCCATGTTTAAACACATGGTCGCTGACAGATTTGAGTGTTTTATTACAATATCAAAGGCGTAGATTTTGCTTTTAAAATGGTAGGATATACAGTTCAAGTTGTTTTCATCTGTGGTAACTATTTCAGTCAGTTTAATTGTATTCCCAGGCGTATAACAAGTAATGATGTTTTCATGACTTTATGTTGATGGATGCTATCTCTGCTCACTACGCCCTCCTGAATGTAATACTTCCCCTACAACGCCGTGTCTTGTGTTTACTGTAAGTCATTCTTTAGTTTGACGAAGGCTGTCTGGAGACATTCTCTTTACTGTAAGTCATACTTTAGTTTGACAAAGGCTGGTTGGAGACCCTCCCATTCTAATTACTGTAAGTCATACTTTAGTTTGACAAAGGCTGGTTGGAGACCCTCCCATTCTAATTACTGTAAGTCATACTTTAGTTTGACAAAGGCTGTCTGGAGACCCTCCCATTCTCTTCACTGTAAGTCATACTTTAGTTTGACAAAGGCTGTCTGGAGACCCTCCCATTCTCTTCACTGCAAGTCATACTTTAGTTTGACAAAGGCTGTCTGGAGACCCTCAAATTCTCTTTACTGTAAGTCATACTTTAGTTTGACAAAGGCTGTCTGGAGACCCTCAAATTCTCTTTACTGTAAGTCGTACTTTAGTTTGACAAAGGCTGCCTGGAGACCCTCCCTTTCTCTTCACTGTACGTCATACTTTAGGGTAACCTAAACCCTTCGGAGACAACCACATTTTCTTCACTGTGAGGCATCTCTTAGTTTGACAGGGCAATTCTGTAAACACCCTCATTGGCTCTGCTGTATGCTGTACCTGTTCTCACTTAACTTGAATACAGGCCGTTGTCTCATTACTGGTGTCGTATCCTGTCGTGTGTGTAAAACACAGAGGCATCTTTCCGTGTATTACAGCGCTTTGAGACAGTATTTTGCAGGAGTTGCCTCACCCTGATAGCCCGGTTTACGGGGGTTTTGTTGATGGCATCATAATGACATCCCCCAGATAGCCAGCTATCACGCCAGAACACGGAACAAAACATTGAAAACTAAAGGGCATGGAATTGCAAATTATTACGGTCAATTATTTCATAGATTAAACATTCTGTAGTCGTAAAGTATAATTGTCAAGATTTGAGAGCCTTCATTACAATCAACGCAGTAATAAGAGGCGTCTGTCACGCACACACCGGCGGTTTGTAGTTAGTGTTTAGCAGCAGTGTCGCTCTCGTCGCCTCAGCCGCCATGATTGAGATCACAGCCCCAGCTTAAACGAGAAAACAATTACAGGGCCAGGTTGCCTTTTGAATTTTAAGCGAATTGCACGGAACGGTTAAAGTTAGTTGCTTTAGATTCATTCATGCACTGCATGTAAATTGAATTTTGTTTGTTTTTCCACTTTCGTAAAAAGTCCAAGTCCACTTGTTTTAAGAAAACACTGAGTTATTTTGCAACTGCTTTTGTGACGTGACATGATGGAGAAGGAGGCTGCAGCAGTACATAATTAGCACCAATAAATTCTATTGTATTCAGGACAGGCTCTGTGGAATATATGATAGCAATTACTGAGCCATTTCCTATCCCATTGCACGCTTGTGTATTGTGGATTTGCCTATCATAGAGACAATATGCACGACCCGCCAGGCACTGTAACGATGTAGGAGGAAATAGAAGCGGTCTCTTGGGAGGGACAAGAGATGCCCACCTTCCCGTCCTGGCAGTAGCACCGCAATGGTGTGATGGTGTACGTAGTAGCTGCTTATCTGATATACTTGTGTACGTAAGGTTGTATCTTACCAACATGGCGTCCTGACTGAAGATGTCTGTCTTCACATAACCCGGTTAAGAAACTTCCACGAGGAAATGTTTGTACATATCATCAACTAGCTTGGGAACACTGCAGATTTGTTATCAAATCAACAGTTAATGCATCCCAACTGAGGATCCTCATGTATGTTTAATTAAGTCATTATGTGGACAATATAGCATAGTCTCATGAGTATACTGGTCAGATTCTTACCCAAAGTGTATGTAGGGAATGCCAGCAGGTTGGATTGTTAGCCAGTGTAAAATGCAAAATTGCTTGAGTTCTTAGCCAGAATAACGCAGGGAATGCCAGTGCAGTGTGTTGTTAGCCAGAATAAATGCAGGGAATGTCAGACTGCATGAGTTGGCCAGAATAAATGCAGGGAAATGCCAATGTTCAATGAACGCAGAGAATGCACGGTGAGTTGTTAGCCAGAATAAATGCAGGGAATGCCAGCACGCTGGGTTGTTAGCAGAGTAAATGGAGAGAATGAAAACAGGGTTGGGTTGTTAGCCAGAATGAATGCAGGGAATGCCAGTGCGATAGGTTGTTAGCCAGAGTTAATGGAGGGATTGAGTTGTTAGCCAGAATGAATGCAGGGAATGCCAGTGCGATGGGTTGTTAGCCAGAGTTAATGGAGGGATTGAAAACAGGGTTGGGTTGTTAGCCTGAGTAAATGGAGGGATGTCAAACAAATAAACACAGAGTTAATATTAACAGCCATGGTGCATTATTAACAGCCATGGTGCATGAACATCAACTATACATAAATCATAGCAGGAGGAAGGTTTCTCTTTGTCAGTTGCACTTACTGGAGCTGCGGCAATGAATATACTGACCATATGTTGAATGACTACTTGCTCCTGGTAAACAATTAGTTAAAATGTGCCGTTTTTCAGTGATATAACGACGACGGCCTGTGACCAACTGGATGTGGGATATCCTGGTTTGGGTAGCGTTGTTAGTGTTGGTAATGTGACATACAATTCTTACGCTCGAATTTAAAGTCTATTCAGATTTTACTGATATGTAATCCAAGGTTATACACTTTCCCGGCTGATCGGTACACGCCACCTTTAGATTCACGTCCATTATGTCAAGGTCTACACGCTGTGTATACTCAGGTAGAGCAGAATTTGTTGACAGTCTCATCATCTTAAACTCATTAGCTGATCGACATCCAAGTGCCCAGTAACCTCTACATGGTATAGTGGAGTATATACATGTACCCAGTAACCTCCACATGGTATAGTGGAGTATATCCAAGTGCCCAATAACTTCTACATGGTATAGTGGAGTCCATACATGTACCCAGTAACCTCTACATGGTATAGTGGAGTACATCCATGTGCCCAGTAACCTCTACATGGTAAAGTGGAGTACATCCATGTACCCAGTAACCCCCACATGGTATATTGGAGTACATCCATGTACCCAGTACCCTCTACATGGTATAGTGGAGTATATCCATGTACCCAGTAACCTCAACATGGTATAGTGGAGTATATCCATGTACCCAGTAACCTCCACATGGTATAGTGGAGTTTATCCATGTAACCTCCACATGGTACAGTAGAGTACATCCAAGTGCCCAGTAACCTCTACATCGTATAGTGGAGTATATACATGTACCCAGTAACCTCCACATGGTATAGTGGAGTATATCCAAGTGCCCAATAACTTCTACATGGTATAGTGGAGTCCATACATGTACCCAGTAACCTCTACATGGTATAGTGGAGTACATCCATGTGCCCAGTAACCTCTACATGGTAAAGTGGAGTACATCCATGTACCCAGTAACCCCCACATGGTATATTGGAGTACATCCATGTACCCAGTACCCTCTACATGGTATAGTGGAGTATATCCATGTACCCAGTAACCTCCACATGGTATAGTGGAGTTTATCCATGTAACCTCCACATGGTACAGTAGAGTACATCCAAGTGCCCAGTAACTCCACATCTACATCATGTAGTAGTGGAGTATATCCATGTAACCTCCACATGGTATAGTAGAGTACATCCATGTACCCAGTAACCTCTACATGGTATAGTGGAGTATATCCATGTACCCAGCAACCTCCACATGGTATAGTAGGGTACATCCATGTACCCAGTAACTTCTACATGGTATAGTCGAGTATATCCATGTACCCAGTAACCACCACATGGTATAGTGGAGTACATCCATGGAACCCAGTACCCTTCACGTGTTATAGTCGAGTACATCCATGTACCCAGTACCCTCTACATGGTATAGTGGAGTACATCCATGTACCCAGTAACCTCTACATGGTATAGTCGAGTATATCCATGTACCCAGTAACCACCACATGGTATAGTGGAGTACATCCATGGAACCCAGTACCCTTCACGTGTTATAGTCGAGTACATCCATGTACCCAGTAACCTCTACATGGTATGGTGGAGTACATCCATGTACCCAGTAACCTATACATGGTATAGTGGAGTACATCCATGTACCCAGTAACCTCTACATGGTATGGTGGAGTACATCCATGTACCCAGTAACCTCCACATGGTATGGTGAAGTACACCCATGTACCCAGTAACCTACACATGGTATAGTGGAGTACATCCATGTACCCAGTAACCTCCACATGGTATAGTGGAATACATACATGTACCCAGTACCCTCCACATGGTATAGAGGAGTACATCCATGTACCCAGCAACCTCCACATGGTATAGTGGAGTACATCCATGTACCTAGTAACCTCCACTTGGTATAGTGGTGTATATCCATGGAACCCAGTAACCTCCAAATGGTATAGTGGAGTACATCCATGTACCCAGTAACCTCCACATGGTATAATGTAGAACTTCCATGTACCCAGTAACCTCCACATGATATAAGTGTAGAATTCCATGTACCCAGTAACCTCCACATGATATAGTGGAGTATATCCATGTACCCAGTAACCTCCACATGGTATAGTGGAGTACCTCCATGTACCAAGTAACCTCTACATCGTATAGGGAGTACATCCATGTACCCAGTAACCTCCACATGGTATGGTGGAATACATCCATGTACCCAGTACCCTCCACATGGTATAGAGGAGTACATCCATGTACCCAGTAACCTCCACATGGTATAGTGGAGTACATCCATGTACCCAGTAACCTCCACATGGTATAGTGGAGTATATCCATGGAACCCAGTAACCTCTACATGGTATAGTGGAGAACATCCATGTACCCAGTAACCTCCACATGGTATAGAGGAGTATATCCATGTACCCAGTAACCTCCACATGATATAGTGGAGTATATCCATGTACCCAGTAACCTCCACATGGTTTAGAGGAGTACATCCATGTACCCAGTAACCTCTACATGGTATAGTAGAGTACATCCATGTACCCAGTAACATCTACATGGTACAGTGGAGTACATCCATGTACCCAGTAACCTCTACATGGTATAGTGGAGTATATCCATGTACCCAGTACCCTCTACATGGTATGGTGGAGTACATCCATGTACCCAGTAACCTCTACATGGTATAGTGGAGTACATCCATGTACCCAGTAACCTCTACATGGTATAGTGGAGTATATCCATGTACCCAGAAACCTCCACATGGTATAGTGGAGAACATCCATGTGCCCAGTAACCTATACATGGTATAGTGGAGTACATCCATGTTCCCAGTAACCTCCACATGGTATGGTGGAGTACATCCATGTACCCAGTAACCTCCACATGGTATGGTGAAGTACATCCATGTACCCACTAACCTCCACATGGTATAGTGGAGTACATCCATGTACCCAGTAACCTCCACATGGTATGGTGGAATACATCCATGTACCCAGTACCCTCCACATGGTATAGAGGAGTACATCCATGTACCCAGTAACCTCCACATGGTATAGTGGAGTACATCCATGTACCCAGTAACCTCCACATGGTATAGTGGAGTATATCCATGGAACCCAGTAACCTCCACATGGTATAGTAGAGTACATCCATGTACCCAGTAACCTCTACATGGTATAGTGTAGAACTTCCATGTACCCAGTAACCTCCACATGATATAGTGGAGTATAACCATGTACCCAGTAACCTCCACATGGTATATTGGAGTACATCCATGTACCCAGTAACCTCTACATGGTATAGTAGAGTACATCCATGTATTCAGTAACATCTACATGGTATAGTGGAGTACATCCATGTACCCAGCAACCTCCACATGGTTTGGTGAAGTACATCCATGTACCCAGTAACCTCTACATCATATAGTGGAGTACATCCATGTACCCAGTAACCTCCACCTGGTATGGTGGAATACATCCATGTACCAAGTAACCTCCACATGGTATAGAGGAGCACATCCATGTACCCAGTAACCTCGACATGGTATAGTGGAGTACATCCATGTACCCAGTAACCTCCACATGGTATAGTGGAGTATATCCATGGAACCCAGTAACCTCTACATGGTATAGTGGAGTACATCCATTTACCCAGTAACCTCTACATGGTATAGTGTAGAACTTCCATGTACCCAGTAACCTCCACATGGTATAGAGGAGTACATCCATGTACCCAGTAACCTCCACATGGTATAGTAGAGTACATCCATGTACCCAGTAACATCTACATGGTATAGTGGAGTACATCCATGTACCCAGTAACCTCTACATGGTACAGTGGAGTATATCCATGTACCCAGTACCCTCTACATGGTATGGTTGAGTACATCCATGTACCCAGTAACCTCCACATGGTATGGTGGAGTACATCCATGTACCCAGTAACCTCTACATGGTATAGTGGAGTACATCCATGTACCCAGTAACCTCTACATGGTATAGTGGAGTATATCCATGTACCCAGAAACCTCCACATGGTATAGTGGAGAACATCCATGTACCCAGTAACCTATACATGGTATAGTGGAGTACATCCATGTACCCAGTAACCTCCACATGGTATGGTGGAGTACATCCATGTACCCAGTAACCTCCACATGGTATGGTGAAGTACATCCATGTACCCAGTAACCTACACATGGTATAGTGGAGTACATCCATGTACCCAGTAACCTCCACATGGTATGGTGGAATACATCCATGTACCCAGTACCCTCCACATGGTATAGAGGAGTACATCCATGTACCCAGTAACCTCCACATGGTATGGTGGAATACATCCATGTACCCAGTACCCTCCACATGGTATAGAGGAGTACATCCATGTACCCAGTAACCTCCACATGGTATAGTGGAGTACATCCATGTACCCAGTAACCTCCACATGGTATAGTGGAGTATATCCATGGAACCCAGTAACCTCCACATGGTATAGTAGAGTACATCCATGTACCCAGTAACCTCCACATGGTATAGTGGAGTACATCCATGTACCCAGTAACCTCCACATGGTATAGTGGAGTACATCCATGTACCCAGTAACCTCCACATGGTATAGAGGAGTACATCCATGTACCCAGTAACCTCCACATGGTATGGAGGAATACATCCATGTACCCAGTAACCTCCACATGGTATAGAGGAGTACATCCATGTACCCAGTAACCTCCACATGGTATAGTGGAGTATATCCATGGAACCCAGTAACCTCCACATGGTATAGTAGAGTACATCCATGTACCCAGTAACCTCTACATGGTATAGTGTAGAACTTCCATGTACCCAGTAACCTCCACATGATATAGTGGAGTATAACCATGTACCCAGTAACCTCCACATGGTATAGAGGAGTACATCCATGTACCCAGGAACCTCTACATGGTATAGTAGAGTACATCCATGTACCCAGTAACATCTACATGGTATAGTGGAGTACATCCGTGTACCCAGTAACCTCTACATGGTATGGTGAAGTACATCCATGTACCCAGTAACCTACACATGGTATAGTGGAGTACATCCATCTACCCAGTAACCTCCACATGGTATGGTGGAATACATCCATGTACCCAGTACCCTCCACATGGTATAGAGGAGTACATCCATGTACCCAGTAACCTCCACATGGTATAGTGGAGTACATCCATGAACCCAGTAACCTCGACATGGTATAGTGGAGTACATCCATGTACCCAGTAACATCTACATGGTATAGTGTAGTACATCCATGTACCCAGTAACCTCCACATGGTATAGTAGAGTACATCCATGTACCCAGTAACCTCTACATGGTCTAGTGTAGTACATCCATGTACTCAGTAACCTCCACATGGTATACTAGAGTACATCCATGTACCCAGTAACCTCTACATTGTATAGTGGAGTACATCCATGTACCCAGTAACCTCTACATGGTATAGTGGAGTACATCCATGTAGCTTGTAACCTCCACATGGTATAGTGGAGTACATCCATGTACCCAGTAACCTCTACATGGTATAGTGTAGTACATCCATGTACCCAGTAACCTCGACATGGTATAGTAGAGTACATCCATGTACCCAGTAACCTCTACATGGTAGAGTGTAGTACATCCATGTACCAAGTAACCTCTACATGGTATAGTGGAGTACATCCATGTAGCCAGTAACCTCTACATGGTATAGTGGAGTACATCCATGTACTCAGTAACCTCCACATGGTATAGTGTAGTACATCCATGTACCCAGTAACCTCGACATGGTATAGTAGAGTACATCCATGTACCCAGTAACCTCTACATGGTAGAGTGTAGTACATCCATGTACCAAGTAACCTCGACATGGTATAGTAGAGTACATCCATGTAACTCCAGTAACCTCTACATGGTAGAGTGTAGTACATCCATGTACCAAGTAAGTAACCTCGACATGGTATAGTAGAGTACATCCATGTACCCAGTAACCTCTACATGGTATAGTGTAGTACATCCATGTACCCAGTAACCTCGACATGGTATAGTAGAGTACATCCATGTACCCAGTAACCTCTACATGGTAGAGTGTAGTACATCCATGTACCAAGTAACCTCTACATGGTATAGTGGAGTACATCCATGTACCCAGTAACCTCTACATGGTATAGTGGAGTACATCCATGTACCCAGTAACCTCCACATGGTAGAGTGTAGTACATCCATGTACCCAGTAACCTCTACATGGTATAGTGGAGTACATCCATGTAGCCAGTAACCTCCACATGGTATAGTGGAGTACATCCATGTACCCAGTAACCTCTACATGGTATAGTGTACTACATCCATGTACCCAGTAACCTCTACATGGTATAGTAGAGTACATCCATGTACCCAGTAACCTCTACATGGTATAGTGTAGTACATCCATGTACTCAGTAACCTCTACATGGTATAGTAGTGTACATCCATGTACCCAGTAACCTCCACATGGTAGAGTGTAGCACATCCATGTAGCCAGTAACCTCCACATGGTATAGTGCAGTACATCCATGTACCCAGTAACTTCGACATGGTATAGTGTAGTACATCCATGTACCCAGTAACCTCCACATGGTATAGTAGAGTACATCCATGTACCCAGTAACCTCTACATGGTATAGTGTAGTACATCCATGTACTCAGTAACCTCCACATGGTATAGTAGAGTACATCCATGTACCCAGTAACCTCTACATTGTATAGTGGAGTACATCCATGTACCCAGTAACCTCTACATGGTATAGTGGAGTACATCCATGTACCCAGTAACCTCTACATGGTAGAGTGTAGTACATCCATGTACCAAGTAACCTCTACATGGTATAGTGGAGTACATCCATGTAGCCAGTAACCTCTACATGGTATAGTGGAGTACATCCATGTACTCAGTAACCTCCACATGGTATAGTGTAGTACATCCATGTACCCAGTAACCTCGACATGGTATAGTAGAGTACATCCATGTACCCAGTAACCTCTACATGGTAGAGTGTAGTACATCCATGTACCAAGTAACCTCGACATGGTATAGTAGAGTACATCCATGTACCCAGTAACCTCTACATGGTAGAGTGTAGTACATCCATGTACCAAGTAACCTCGACATGGTATAGTAGAGTACATCCATGTACCCAGTAACCTCTACATGGTATAGTGTAGTACATCCATGTACCCAGTAACCTCGACATGGTATAGTAGAGTACATCCATGTACCCAGTAACCTCTACATGGTAGAGTGTAGTACATCCATGTACCAAGTAACCTCTACATGGTATAGTGGAGTACATCCATGTAGCCAGTAACCTCTACATGGTATAGTGGAGTACATCCATGTACCCAGTAACCTCCACATGGTAGAGTGTAGTACATCCATGTACCCAGTAACCTCTACATGGTATAGTGGAGTACATCCATGTAGCCAGTAACCTCCACATGGTATAGTGGAGTACATCCATGTACCCAGTAACCTCTACATGGTATAGTGTAGTACATCCATGTACCCAGTAACCTCTACATGGTATAGTGGGGAGTACATCCATGTACCCAGTAACCTCTACATGGTATAGTAGTGGAGTACATCCATGTACTCAGTAACCTCCACATGGTATAGTGTGGTAGGGTACATCCATGTACCCAGTAACCTCCACATGGTATAGTGTAGTACATCCATGTACCCCAGTAACCTCCACATGGTATAGTGTGGTACATCCAGTACATCCATGTGTACCCAGTAACCTCGACATGGTATAGTGGAGTACATCCATGTACCCAGTAACCTCTACATGGTATAGTGGGTACATCCATGTACCCCAGTAACCTCTACATGGTATAGTGGAGTACATCCATGTACCCAATAACCTCTACATGGTATAGTTATGTACATCCATGTGCTCCAGTAACCTCTACATGGTATAGTGGAGTACATCCATGTAGCCATTAACCTCTACATGGTATAGGGTGGAAGTACATCCATGTACCCAGTAACCTCTACATGGTATAGTGGAGTATAACCATGTACCCAGTAACCTCCACATGGTATAGTGGAGTATAACCATGTACCCAGTAACCTCCACATGGTATAGAGGAGTACATCCATGTACCCAGTACCCTCCACATGGTATAGAGGAGTACATCCATGTACCCAGTAACCTCCACATGGTATGGTGGAATACATCCATGTACCCAGTACCCTCCACATGGTATAGAGGAGTACATCCATGTACCCAGTAAGCTCCACATGGTATAGTGGAGTACATCCATGTACCCAGTAACCTCCACATGGTATAGTGGAGTATATCCATGGAACCCAGTAACCTCCACATGGTATAGTAGAGTACATCCATGTACCCAGTAACCTCTACATGGTATAGTGTAGAACTTCCATGTACCCAGTAACCTCCAGATGGTATAGAGGAGTACATCCATGTACCCAGTAACCTCCACATGATATGGTGGAATACATCCATGTACCCAGTACCCTCCACATGGTATAGAGGAGTACATCCATGTACCCAGTAACCTCCACATGGTATAGTGGAGTACATCCATGTACCCAGTAACCTCCACATGGTATAGTGGAGTATATCCATGGAACCCAGTAACCTCCACATGGTATAGTAGAGTACATCCATGTACCCAGTAACCTCTACATGGTATGGTGTAGAGACTTCCATGTACCCAGTAACCTCCACATGATATAGTGGAGTATAACCATGTACCCAGTGGCCTCCACATGGGTATGGAGGAGTACATCCATGTACCCAGGAACCTCTACATGGTATAGTAGAGTACATCCATGTGCTTAGTAACATCTACATGGTATAGTGGAGTACATCCGTGTGCCAGTAACCTCTACATGGTATGGTGAAGTACATCCATGTACCCAGTGGCTCTACACATGGTATAGTGGAGTACATCCATCACCCAGTAACCTCCACATGGTGTGGTGGAGATACATCCATGTACCCAGTACCCTCCACATGGTATAGAGGAGTACATCCATGTACCCAGTAACCTCCACATGGTATAGTGGAGTACATCCATGAACCCAGTAACCTCGACATGGTATAGTGGAGTACATCCATGTACCCAGTAACATCTACATGGTATAGTGTAGTACATCCATGTACCCAGTAACCTCCACATGGTATAGTAGAGTACATCCATGTACCCAGTAACCTCTACATGGTCCTAGTGTAGTACATCCATGTACTCAGTAACCTCCACATGGTATACTATGGTGGAGTACATCCATGTACCCAGTAACCTCTACATTGTATAGTGGAGTACATCCATGTACCCAGTAACCTCTACATGGTATAGTGGAGTACATCCATGTAGCTTGTAACCTCCACATGGTATAGTGGAGTACATCCATGTACCCAGTAACCTCTACATGGTATAGTGTAGTACATCCATGTACCCAGTAACCTCGACATGGTATAGTAGAGTACATCCATGTACCCAGTAACCTCTACATGGTAGAGTGTAGTACATCCATGTACCAAGTAACCTCTACATGGTATAGTGGAGTACATCCATGTAGCCAGTAGCCTCTACATGGTATAGTGGAGTACATCCATGTACTCAGTAACCTCCACATGGTATAGTGTAGTACATCCATGTACCCAGTAACCTCGACATGGTATAGTAGAGTACATCCATGTACCCAGTAACCTCTACATGGTAGAGTGTAGTACATCCATGTACCAAGTAACCTCGACATGGTATAGTAGAGTACATCCATGTACCCAGTAACCTCTACATGGTAGAGTGTAGTACATCCATGTACCAAGTAACCTCGACATGGTATAGGAGTACATCCATGTACCAGTGTAACCTCTACATGGTATAGTGTAGTACATCCATGTACCCAGTAACCTCTCGACATGGTATAGTAGAGGTACATCCATGTACCCAGTAACCTCTACATGGTGGGGAGTGTAGTGCATCCATGTACCAAGTAACCTCTACATGGTATAGTGGAGTACATCCATGTAGCCAGTAACCTCTACATGGTATAGTGGAGTACATCCATGTACCCAGTAACCTCCACATGGTAGAGTGTAGTACATCCATGTGCCAGTAACCTCTACATGGTATAGTGGAGTACATCCATGTAGCCAGTAACCTCCACATGGTATAGTGGAGTACATCCATGTACCCAGTAACCTCTACATGGTATAGTGTACTACATCCATGTACCCAGTAACCTCTACATGGTATAGTAGAGTACATCCATGTACCCAGTAACCTCTACATGGTATAGTGTAGTACATCCATGTACTCAGTAACCTCCACATGGTATAGTAGGGTACATCCATGTACCCAGTAACCTCCACATGGTAGAGTGTAGCACATCCATGTAGCCAGTAACCTCCACATGGTATAGTGCAGTACATCCATGTACCCAGTAACTTCGACATGGTATAGTGTAGTACATCCATGTACCCAGTAACCTCCACATGGTATAGTAGAGTACATCCATGTACCCAGTAACCTCTACATGGTCTAGTGTAGTACATCCATGTACTCAGTAACCTCCACATGGTATACTAGAGTACATCCATGTACCCAGTAACCTCTACATTGTATAGTGGAGTACATCCATGTACCCAGTAACCTCTACATGGTATAGTGGAGTACATCCATACATCCAGTAACCCTCTACATGGTAGAGTGGAGTACATCCATGTACCAAGTAACCTCTACATGGTATAGTGGAGTACATCCATGTAGCCAGTAACACCTACATGGTGTGGGGTACATCCATGTACTCAGTAACCTCACATGGTATAGTGTAGTACATCCATGTACCCAGTACCTAGTAACCTCGACATGGTATAGTAGAGTACATCCATTTACCCAGTAACCTTACATGGTATAGTAGAGTACATCCATGTACCCAGTAACCTCTACATGGTAGAGGAGTGTAGTACATCCATGTACCAAGTAACCTCGACATGGTATGGAGAGTACATCCATGTACCCAGTAACCTCTACATGGTATAGTGTAGTACATCCATGTACCCAGTAACCTCGACATGGTATAGTAGAGTACATCCATGTACCCAGTAACCTCTACATGGTAGAGTGTAGTACATCCATGTACCCAGTATCCTCTACATGGTAGAGTGTAGTACATCCATGTACTCAGTAACCTCCACATGGTATAGTAGGGTACATCCATGTACCCAGTAACCTCCACATGGTAGAGTGTAGCACATCCATGTAGCCAGTAACCTCCACATCGTATAGTGCAGTACATCCATGTACCCAGTAACTTCGACATGGTATAGTGGAGTACATCCATGTACCCAGTAACCTCTACATGGTATAGTGGAGTACATCCATGTAGCCAGTAACCTCCACATGGTATAGTGGAGTACATCCATGTACCCAGTAACCTCTACATGGTATAGTGTACTACATCCATGTACCCAGTAACCTCTACATGGTATAGTAGAGTACATCCATGTACCCAGTAACCTCTACATGGTATAGTGTAGTACATCCATGTACTCAGTAACCTCCACATGGTATAGTAGGGTACATCCATGTACCCAGTAACCTCCACATGGTAGTAGTGTAGCACATCCATGTAGCCAGTAACCTCCACATGGTATAGTGCCATACCCAGTACATCCATGTACCCAGTAACTTCGACATGGTATAGTGTAGTACATCCATGTACCCAGTAACCTCCACATGGTATAGTAGAGTACATCCATGTACCCAGTAACCTCTACATGGTCTAGTGTAGTACATCCATGTACTCAGTAACCTCCACATGGTATACTAGAGTACATCCATGTACCCAGTAACCTCTACATTGTATAGTGGAGTACATCCATGTACCCAGTAACCTCTACATGGTATAGTGGAGTACATCCATGTACCCAGTAACCTCTACATGGTAGAGTGTAGTACATCCATGTACCAAGTAACCTCTACATGGTATAGTGGAGTACATCCATGTAGCCAGTAACCTCTACATGGTATAGTGGAGTACATCCATGTACTCAGTAACCTCCACATGGTATAGTGTAGTACATCCATGTACCCAGTAACCTCGACATGGTATAGTAGAGTACATCCATTTACCCAGTAACCTCTACATGGTATAGTAGAGTACATCCATGTACCCAGTAACCTCTACATGGTAGAGTGTAGTACATCCATGTACCAAGTAACCTCGACATGGTATAGGAGAGTACATCCATGTACCCAGTAACCTCTACATGGTATAGTGTAGTACATCCATGTACCCAGTAACCTCGACATGGTATAGTAGAGTACATCCATGTACCCAGTAACCTCTACATGGTAGAGTGTAGTACATCCATGTACCCAGTATCCTCTACATGGTATAGTAGGGTACATCCATGTACCCAGTAACCTCCACATGGTATAGTAGGGTACATCCATGTACCCAGTAACCTCCACATGGTAGAGTGTAGTACATCCATGTACTCAGTAACCTCCACATGGTATAGTAGGGTACATCCATGTACCCAGTAACCTCCACATGGTAGAGTGTAGCACATCCATGTAGCCAGTAACCTCCACATCGTATAGTGCAGTACATCCATGTACCCAGTAACTTCGACATGGTATAGTGGAGTACATCCATGTACCCAGTAACCTCTACATGGTATAGTGGAGTACATCCATGTACCCAGTAACCTCTACATGGTATAGTGGAGTACATCCATGTACCCAATAACCTCTACATGGTATAGTTTTGTACATCCATGTACTCAGTAACCTCTACATGGTATAGTGGAGTACATCCATGTAGCCATTAACCTCCACATGGTATGGTGAAGTACATCCATGTACCCAGTAACCTACACATGGTATAGTGGGTGGCACATCCATGTACCCAGTAACCTCCACATGGTATAGTGGAGTATAACCATGTACCCAGTAACCTCCACATGGTATAGAGGAGTACATCCATGTACCCAGTAACCTCCACATGGTATAGTGGAGTACATCCATGTACCCAGTAACCTCCACATGGTATAGTGGAGTATATCCATGGAACCCAGTAACCTCCACATGGTATAGTAGAGTACATCCATGTACCCAGTAACCTCTACATGGTATAGTGTAGAACTTCCATGTACCCAGTAACCTCCACATGATATAGTGGAGTATAACCATGTACCCAGTAACCTCCACATGGTATAGTGGAGTACATCCATGTACCCAGGAACCTCTACATGGTATAGTAGAGTACATCCATGTACCCAGTAACATCTACATGGTATAGTGGAGTACATCCGTGTACCCAGTAACACCTCTACATGGTATGGTGGAAGTACATCCATGTACCCAGTAACCTACACATGGTATAGTGGAATTACATCCATCTACCCAGTAACCTCCACATGGTATGGTGGAATACATCCATACCCAGTACCCTCCACATGGTATAGAGGAGTACATCCATGTACCCAGTAACCTCCCACATGGTATAGTGGAGTACATCCATGAACCCAGTAACCTCGACATGGTATAGTGGAGTACATCCATGTACCCAGTAACATCTACATGGTATAGTGTAGTACATCCATGTACCCAGTAACCTCCACATGGTATAGTAGAGTACATCCATGTACCCAGTAACCTCTACATGGTCTAGTGGAGTACATCCATGTACTCAGTAACCTCCACATGGTATACTAGAGTACATCCATGTACCCAGTAACCTCTACATTGTATAGTGGAGTACATCCATGTACCCAGTAACCTCTACATGGTATAGTGGAGTACATCCATGTAGCTTGTAACCTCCACATGGTATAGTGGAGTACATCCATGTACCCAGTAACCTCTACATGGTATAGTGTAGTACATCCATGTACCCAGTAACCTCGACATGGTATAGTAGAGTACATCCATGTACCCAGTAACCTCTACATGGTAGAGTGTAGTACATCCATGTACCAAGTAACCTCTACATGGTATAGTGGAGTACATCCATGTAGCCAGTAACCTCTACATGGTATAGTGGAGTACATCCATGTACTCAGTAACCTCCACATGGTATAGTGTAGTACATCCATGTACCCAGTAACCTCGACATGGTATAGTAGAGTACATCCATGTACCCAGTAACCTCTACATGGTAGAGTGTGGTACATCCATGTGCCAAGTAACCTCGACATGGTGGTAGTAGAGTACATCCATGTACCCAGTAACCTCTACATGGTATAGTGGAGTACATCCATGTAGCCAGTAACCTCCACATGGTATAGTGGAGTACATCCATGTACCCAGTAACCTCTACATGGTATAGTGTACTACATCCATGTACCCAGTAACCTCTACATGGTATAGTAGAGTACATCCATGTACCCTGTAACCTCTACATGTGGTATGGTGTAGTACATCCATGTACTCAGTAACCCTCCACATGGTATAGTAGGGTACATCCATGTACCCAGTAACCTCCACATGGTGGGGAGTGTAGCACATCCATGTAGCCAGTAACCTCCACATGGTATAGTGCGGGTACATCCATGTGCCCAGTAACTTCGACATGGTATAGTGGAGTACATCCATGTACCCAGTAACCTCTACATGGTATAGTGGAGTACATCCATGTACCCAGTAACCTCTACATGGTATAGTGGAGTACATCCATGTACCCAATAACCTCTACATGGTATAGTGTTTTGTACATCCATGTGCTCAGTAACCTCTACATGGGTATAGTGGAGCACATCCATGTAGCCATTAACCTCCACATGGTATGGTGAGAGTACATCCATGTACCCAGTAACCCTACATGGTATAGTGGAGTATAACCATGTACCCAATAACCTCCACATGGTATAGTGGAGTATAACCATGTACCCAGTAACCTCACATGGTATAGAGGAGTACATCCATGTACCCAGTAGTAACCTCCACATGGTATAGTGGGTACATCCATGTACCCAGTAACCTCCACATGGTATAGTGGAGTATATCCATGGAACCCAGTAACCTCCACATGGTATAGTAGAGTACATCCATGTACCCAGTAACCTCTACATGGTATAGTGTAGAACTTCCATGTACCCAGTAACCTCCACATGATATAGTGGAGTATAACCATGTACTCCAGTAACCTCCACATGGTATAGAGGGTACATCCATGTACCAGGAACCTCTACATGGTATAGTAGAGGTACATCCATGTGCCAGTAACATCTACATGGTATAGTGGAGTACATCCGTGTGCCAATGTGTTACCTCTACATGGTATGGTGAAGTACATCCATGTACCCAGTAACCTACACATGGTATAGTGGAGTACATCCATCTACCCAGTAGCCTCACATGGTATGGTGGAATACATCCATGTACCCAGTGCCCTCCACATGGTATAGAGGAGTACATCCATGTACCCAGTAACCTCCCCATGGTATAGTGGGTACATCCATGAACCCAGTAAGCCTCGACATGGTATAGTGGAGTACATCCATGTACCCAGTAACATCTACATGGTATAGTGTAGTACATCCATGTACCCAGTAACCTCCACATGGTATAGTAGGAGTACATCCATGTACCCAGTAACCTCTACATGGTCTAGTGGAGTACATCCATGTACTCAGTAACCTCCACATGGTATACTAGAGTACATCCATGTACCCAGTAACCTCTACATTGTATGGTGGAGTACATCCATGTACCCAGTAACCTCTACATGGTATGGTGGAGTACATCCATGTGGCTTGTAACCTCCACATGGTATGGTGGGTACATCCATGTACCCAGTAACCTCTACATGGTATAGTGTAGTACATCCATGTACCCAGTAACCTCGACATGGTATAGTAGAGGTACATCCATGTACCCAGTAACCTCTACATGGTATAGTGTAGTACATCCATGTGCCAAAGTAACCTCTACATGGTATAGTGGAGTACATCCATGTAGCCAGTAACCTCTACATGGTATAGTGGAGTACATCCATGTACTCAGTAACCTCCACATGGTATGGTAGTACATCCATGTACCCAGTAACCTCGACATGGTATAGTAGAGTACATCCATGTACCCAGTAACCTCTACATGGTAGAGTGTAGTACATCCATGTACCAAGTAACCTCGACATGGTATAGTAGAGTACATCCATGTACCCAGTAACCTCTACATGGTATAGTGGAGTACATCCATGTAGCCAGTAACCTCCACATGGTATAGTGGAGTACATCCATGTACCCAGTAACCTCCTACATGGTATAGTGTAGGCTACATCCATGTACCCAGTAACCTCTACATGGTATAGTAGAGTACATCCATGTACCCTGTAACCTCTACATGGTATAGTGTAGTACATCCATGTACTCAGTAACCTCCACATGGTATAGTAGGGTACATCCATGTACCCAGTAACCTCCACATGGTAGAGTGTAGCACATCCATGTAGCCAGTAACCTCCACATGGTATAGTGCAGTACATCCATGTACCCAGTAACTTCGACATGGTATAGTGGAGTACATCCATGTACCCAGTAACCTCTACATGGTATAGTGGAGTACATCCATGTACCCAGTAACCTCTACATGGTATAGTGGAGTACATCCATGTACCCAATAACCTCTACATGGTATAGTTTTGTACATCCATGTACTCAGTAACCTCTACATGGTATAGTGGAGTACATCCATGTAGCCATTAACCTCCACATGGTATGGTGAAGTACATCCATGTACCCAGTAACCTACACATGGTATAGTGGAGTATAACCATGTACCCAGTAACCTCCACATGGTATAGTGGAGTATAACCATGTACCCAGTAACCTCCACATGGTATAGAGGAGTACATCCATGTACCCAGTAACCTCCACATGGTATAGTGGAGTACATCCATGTACCCAGTAACCTCCACATGGTATAGTGGAGTATATCCATGGAACCCAGTAACCTCCACATGGTATAGTAGAGTACATCCATGTACCCAGTAACCTCTACATGGTATAGTGTAGAACTTCCATGTACCCAGTAACCTCCACATGATATAGTGGAGTATAACCATGTACCCAGTAACCTCCACATGGTATAGAGGAGTACATCCATGTACCCAGGAACCTCTACATGGTATAGTAGAGTACATCCATGTACCCAGTAACATCTACATGGTATAGTGGAGTACATCCGTGTACCCAGTAACCTCTACATGGTATGGTGAAGTACATCCATGTACCCAGTAACCTCACATGGTATAGTGGAGTACATCCATCTGCCAGTAACCTCCACATGGTATGGTGGAATACATCCATGTAGCCAAAGTACCCTCCACATGGTATAGAGGAGTACATCCATGTACCCAGTAACCTCCACATGGTATAGTGGAGTACATCCATGAACCCAGTAACCTCGACATGGTATAGTGGAGTACATCCATGTACCCAGTAACATCTACATGGTATAGTGTAGTACATCCATGTACCCAGTAACCTCCACATGGTATAGTAGAGTACATCCATGTACCCAGTAACCTCTACATGGTCTAGTGTAGTACATCCATGTACTCAGTAACCTCCACATGGTATACTAGAGTACATCCATGTACCCAGTAACCTCTACATTGTATAGTGGAGTACATCCATGTACCCAGTAACCTCTACATGGTATAGTGGAGTACATCCATGTAGCTTGTAACCTCCACATGGTATAGTGGGTACATCCATGTACCCAGTAACCTCTACATGGTATAGTGTAGTACATCCATGTGCCCAGTGCAAGTAACCCTCGACATGGTATGGTAAGGGAGTACATCCATGTGCCCAGTAACCTCTACATGGTAGAGTGTAGTACATCCATGTGCCAAGTAACCTCTACATGGTATAGTGGAGTACATCCATGTAGCCAGTAACCTCTACATGGTATAGTGGAGTACATCCATGTACTCAGTAACCTCCACATGGTATAGTGTAGTACATCCATGTACCCAGTAACCTCGACATGGTATAGTAGGTACATCCATGTACCCAGTAACCTCTACATGGTGGAAGTGTGGTACATCCATGTACCAAGTAACCTCGACATGGTATAGTAGAGGTACATCCATGTACCCAGTAACCTCTACATGTGGTATAGTGGGGTACATCCATGTAGCCAGTAACCTCCACATGGTATAGTGGAGTACATCCATGTACCCAGTAACCTCTACATGGGTGTGCTACATCCATGTGCCCAGTAACCTCTACATGGTATAGTAGAGGTACATCCATGTACCCTGTAACCTCTACATGGTATAGTGTGAGTACATCCATGTACTCAAGTAACCTCTACATGGTATAGTAGTTGTACATCCATGTACCCAGTAACCTCCACATGGTAGAGTGTAGCACATCCATGTAGCCAGTAACCTCCACATGGTATAGTGCAGTACATCCATGTACCCAGTAACTTCGACATGGTATAGTGGAGTACATCCATGTCACCCAGTAACCTCTACATGGTATAGTGGAGTACATCCATGTCCCCAGTAACCTCTACATGGTATAGTGGAGTACATCCATGTACCCAATAACCTCTACATGGTATAGTTTGTACATCCATGTACTCAGTAACCTCTACATGGTATAGTGGGTACATCCATGTGGCCATTAACCCCACATGGTGTGGTGAAGTACATCCATGTACCCAGTAACCTACACATGGTATAGTGGAGTATAACCATGTACCCAGTAACCTCAACATGGTATAGTGGAGTATAACCATGTACCCAGTAACCTCCACATGGTATAGAGGAGTACATCCATGTACCCAGTAACCTCCACATGGTATAGTGGAGTACATCCATGTAGCCAGTAACCTCCACATGGTATAGTGGAGTATATCCATGGAACCCAGTAACCTCCACATGGTATAGTAGAGTACATCCATGTACCCAGTAACCTCTACATGGTATAGTGTAGAACTTCCATGTACCCAGTAACCTCCACATGATATAGTGGAGTATAACCATGTACCCAGTAACCTCCACATGGTATAGAGGAGTACATCCATGTACCCAGGAACCTCCTACATGGTATAGTAGTAGAAGTACATCCATGTACCCAGTAACATCTACATGGTATAGTGGAGTGCATCCGTGTACCCAGTAACCTCTACATGGTATGGTGAAGTACATCCATGTACCCAGTAACCTACACATGGTATAGTGGAGCTTACATCCATACTGCAGTAACCTCCACATGGTATGGTGGAATACATCCATGTACCCAGTACCCTCCACATGGTATATAGGGAGTACATCCATGTACCCAGTAACCTCCACATGGTATAAGTGGAGTACATCCATGAACCAAGTGACCTCGACATGGTATAGTGGGTACATCCATGTACCCAGTGTGCATCTACATGGTATAGTGTGGGTACATCCATGTGCCCAGTGGCCTCCACATGGTATAGTAGGAAGTACATCCATGTACCCAGTAGCCTCTACATGGTCTAGTGTGGTACACATCCATGTACTCGGTAATCCTCCACATGGTATACTAGAGTACATCCATGTGCCCAGTAACCTCTACATTGTATGGTGGGTACATCCATGTACCCAGTAACCTCCTACATGGTATAGTGGAGTACATCCATGTAGCTTGTAACCTCCACATGGTATGGTGGAGTACATCCATGTACCCCAGTAACCCTCTGCATGGTATGGTGTAGTGTACATCCATGTGCCAGTAACCTCGACATGGTATAGTAGAGTGCATCCATGTACTCCAGTAACCTCCTACATGGTAGGGTGTGTACATCCATGTGCCAAGTAACCTCTACATGGTATGGTGGAGTACATCCATTGTAGCCAGTGAACCTCTACGTGGTATGGTGGAGTGCATCCATGTGCTCAGTAACCTCCACATGGTATGGTGTGAGTACATCCATGTACCCAGTAACCTCCACATGGTATAGTGGAGTGCATCCATGTAGCCCACTGGCTAACCTCTACATGGTGGAGGTGTGGTGCATCCATGTACCAAGTAACCTCGACATGGTATAGTGGAGTACATCCATGTGCCCAGTAACCTCTACATGGTAGGGTGTAGTGCATCCATGTGCCAAATACCCTCGACATGGTATAGTAGGTGTGGATTGTGCTTGCACTCTGCATGTAGAGGTTACTGAGTACATGGATGGCTCTACTATACCATGTCGAGGACCACATGGTGTACTCTACTGCATGGAAGACACTGAATGCATGGATATGCTCCTACTATACAATGAGCATGGACCTACCATGTGGATGTGCCTCCCCTGCTCTCATGTGAGGAGTTACTGAAATACATCAGATTAATGCTCCCACTATACAGATTGCTGTGCATCAGATATACCACACTCTGCAAAGAAATGTGGAGGCCACTGAGTACGTCTTTCTACTATGTCGGGCCACTGGTATGGATGTGTTACAACCATGAAGGTTACTGAACCCATGGATGTGCTCACTTATACCATGTTGGAGACTGAAGGATGTGCTCCACTGTACAAATGTGGAAGACTGGGTGAGATATGCTTAAGAAGGTTACTGAGTGCATGTGTGCTCAGCCATGTGGAGGTTACACTGATGCATGGATGTACCCCACAGACCGTAGCAGAAGGGACCCACTGGAATGCATGGATGACCCTTTCTACTATGCAAACCAATGAGAGGTTTTTAGTGTACGTAGTGTACTACGCTTATGCCATGTGAATGTTGCTGGTACGTGATTAACGCTTTCCGCTTATACCGTGATAAAGACACTGGTGGTCAACCGCGTGAATTGCACGGAGCACGTGAATTACCGTATTGGTGCTGGTACGTGGTAACATTCCACCGTACCGTATTGAGGTGCACGAACGGATGAACCAGTAACTCACCCATACTGTGTGGGCCCGCTGGTATGGCCATCAGCCGGAAGGACCCGCTGAGCCCGCGGATTTTCCGCTGCCATCAACCGGGTGTTGCTGAGAACCGTGGATGGCTGCTCTACTGTCACCGTGTGAAGGATTTCTGGAGCCGGATGTTCTTTCCTCATACCAGCGGGTTTGTTTTTGTCGGTACTTGTAATCGTATTGAATTACTGAATGCATGGAAGTTCTGCCATGAAGTTACTGGAGCCACGTAATTGACAACTTCTACTTTTATACCATGGCCGGACGCACGGGTTCCCGTTCTCGCTTTATGCCGTGAATACTGGTACGTGGATGCTCCCGCTGTAAATGAGGAGGTTACTGAACCTGAATGTGCTCCTCTATGCATGTTGGAGGTTACTGGTACGTGTTTCCGCTTTATACCGTGTTGGTTACTCCGCTGTGGCCGGGTTGCCGAACGCGTGGTTCGCCATACCGTAATGGGGACTACGTGGATGTGCTCGCTATACCGTGGTACGTGGACCAACGAACTTATGCCGTAATGGTTATTGGTACGTGGATATCGCTATGGCCAGTGAACGCATGGATAATGCTCCCGCTGCTGCAAACGGCCAGAGATTTCTTTGTGAATTGCATGGATGTGCTCCGCTATGCGCAATTACGTGGTGTACTTTGCGCTGTGGAGGACACTGCGTGGTGCGCTTTCTGTATTGGAGATTTTGAATTGCGTGGATAAACCTTACGTATTGAGCCCGCACGGTACGTGGTTATGCTACGCTGCCATCAGCCGAAGGTTGCGGGAACGTGGATGTCTGTACCGTGTGAAGGTTGGGTATGGATACGGTACGCTACCGTGGCGAAGGTTGCTGGGTACATATTATCATACCGTATTGAGTCACTTTATTTATTGTCCCGCTGCCATCAATGAAGTTGCTGGTACGTGGACGGCGCTCTACTACTGCATGTCGAGGATACTGATGCATCGAATGTGCTACGCTCTGCCGTATTGAGAGGTTGCCCGAATTGCGTGGATGGCTCTGCATATTAAATTTTAATGGATGAAACCGCTACGCCTTCCTTAAATGTGGTGTACTGATGCGTAATTATTGCTCCGCTATACTGCGTAATGACGCTGACTACGTGGATCCTTCCGCTGAAGGACGCTTGTTACGTATTGCTGCGTATTAAAGAGGTTGCGCGAATTGCGCATGGATGCTCTACTTATACCGTGATGGTACGTAATTCACTTTTTGCGGGAGGTTGCTGGTGCGTGGATGTACCGTATTGAGGTTACGAAGCTACGTGGATGTCTTCCCGCTTATGCCCGTGGTACTGGTACGTAGTGTGCTCCGCTTATACCCAATATTGGCGGGGTACTGGTACGTATTCTGGTATACCGTATTGGTGCTGATACGTGAACCAGTAACACACTGAACCGTGTGGAACCCGCGATAATGGATGTCTTCTACTGCTGCCGTATTACGCTATGCCATGTGGTGTTACTGGTGCGGGTGTGCTCCCGCTGCTTTCATCGATAGAAGTTACTGGGTTAAACGGATGGCTCCGCTTTATGCCGTAATTTACTGAACACGTGGATGTACTCTGCTGCACCGTATTGGAGAATTTCAGTGCGGATATTGTTCCGCCATCGATGAGGTTACTGAATTAATTATACCGTATTGTGGTTACGGGTACGTGGATAACTTCTGCATGCCATGAAGATTGCCAACTTTGGATAATCTTTCCCGCTACATACCATCAGCCGAATGTTGCTGGAGCGTGAACAATAACTCTGCTATGCAATGTGAAATTTCGCAGTACGTGAATAACAACTCATACCGTATTGGTGAATTTATTTATGCTCCGCAATGAGGTTGCGGGTATGGAAGTTCTACGCTACCGTAATGAAGTTGCTACTACTATACCGTATTGGAAGACTGCTGAGTTTCATGGATATGCTCGCGCCATCGGGGCCGCGGAGTACGTGGACGACGCTTTCCAGCACTATGCCATGTGGAGGAACACGGGTACGAATATGTGGAGGTTACTGGTGGTATGCTCCACTGTAAATGATTACTGAATATCGTTATGCTCCGCTGCCGTGGCGGGTTACTGAATACGTGGTGTGCTCGCCATACCATGATGGTTAATGACACGTGGATGTGCTCCCGCGCTTTAATGAAGGTTGCTGAGGAACGTACTGAAACATACCGTATTGAAGGTTATTGAGTGCATGCTGCTACCATGTGAAGATTTTGCTGGTGCATGGATATTGCTCCCGCTGCTACTAATGAAGGTTACGGAGGTACATGGATACCATGTCCGGGGATACTGGTGCGTAGTTGTGCTGCTGCCGACGGAGGTTACTGACTTTACATGTTGCTGCTACCATCAATGGTGGGTACGGATGTGCCTATACCGTATTGGTACTGAGGGAGGCCGTGGATATACCGCTTATACCATGTGAAGGTTACGGGGAGCGCATGGATGTCTGCTATACCGTAATGAAGACGCTGGTACGTAGTTAATGACGCGCTTATACCATCGGAAGGTTGCTGAACGCATGAATGACTCACTTTGTACCGTATTGAGGACGCATTTTACGTAATTCGGCGCTCCCCGCCTGGCCGGAAGGTTACTGCGTGGATCTACTGCCATGTCGAGTTACTGTGTACTACGAAGTTGCTGGTGCATGGATATTAACTCTACCCTCTGCATCGATAGGATAACCGCTTTACATCGGAGGGTTGCTGATTAAATGGATGTGTCCGCTATGCCATCGTGGAGGGTTACTGGCTTTGGATGTGCTCGCGTAATGAAGATGCTACGCTCACCGTGGAAGTTGCTGGTGCGTGGACAATTTCCTGCTGCTGCGTGATACGGGTACGTGGATATTGCTTTACGCATGCCATGTGAAGTTGCTGGTGCGTATTGGCTCCGCTATGCGCTACGTGGATGGCATATACACATGCCGTGGTACTACAGACGCATCCATATACCGGTATTGAAGTTGCTGGTCTCTGGTATGCCGTATTGGAGGTTACTGGTGCATGCTGAACCGTATTGAAGGTGCGTTTAATGGATGTCTATGCCGTAATTGCTGAGGTACGTATTGCTGCGCTTATACCCAAATGTCGGAATGTTAATGGATGTACTATACCATGATAAAGTTACTGAGTTTAAATGGATGTGCTCCGTATTGAAGATTACTGAATACGGATGTCACTATACCGTATATTGAGTACTGGTACGTGGATGTTCCGCCGTACCGTAATGAGGATTTTCGAAACCGAATGGTGGCTTTCCCGCTGTACCGTATTGTCAGACGCGCGGGTACGTATTGTGCTTCTACCGTAACCGGAAGGTTGCTGGTGCGGATATTGCTCATACCAGTGTTGCTGGTACGTGGATGTACTCTACTATGCCATCAGCGGAGGTTCTAATTGTCAGATGCTCTACCGTGGAGGACCACTGAACATCGTATTGAATTGCATGAGTTCTACGCTATGCCGTCGGCGGAAGACAATTGCATGGATGGCATACTATGCCGTATTAGTTACTTCCAGTTTCCGTGGTTATAACTTTCCGCTATGCCGTATTGGCGGAAGGTTGCCTGAACGCGTAGACAACCCGCTTATGCCAGCGGTACTGGAGGCAAATAACTCCTCTACTACGTATTGAGGTACTGGTACCATCGATTATACTCCGCACAACTACGCCGTATTGAATTTTGAATGCGTAGTTATGCTCCGCTTTATATTATTGGGTACTGAACGCATGGTGTGCTTCACCATACCGTGGAAGGTTATTTACGTATCCCTTACCGTAATACGAAGATTGCACGGTGCGTGGATATGAAAACTTTATACGTAACCGGAAGACATTGGTACGTAACTTTCCCTTACCAGCCAGAGGTTGCACGAGATTGCGTAACTCCACTATACCGTGGCCAGTACTGGTATACCGTAATCGGGGTTACTGGTGCGTAATACCGTATTGAGGAAGGTTACTATTTAAATGGTGTACGCTTTCACCGTGAGCTGGTGGATGTGCCCTACTTTATACTGCGTATTGAACTTCGGTACGTGGATGTGCTACGCTATGCATCGCGGTACGAAATGAACAATACTACTTATGCAAATGTGAAGGTTGCTGGTACATGGATGTGGTAGGGTGCTGGTATGAATAACTCCCGCTTGCTGCCGTATTAATTTGCTTCGTAATACCATCGGTACTGGTATGGATGCTCTATACCATCGATAGAAGACGTAGTCGCCGTAGTTGCTGGGTACATGGATGTCTTCTACTATACCGTATTCGGTACTGAACGCATGGATATTGCCGCATCGTGGAGACACTGATGCGTGGATGTGCTCCGCTATACCGGGGGTTACTACGTGGATAATGCTCCGCTATACCATGTGAAGACGCTTATTCGTAGTTACGCTGCTGGTGCATGGATGTCTTTCTACTGCTCTGTCGGTGCTGAGTACGTGGATGTGCTTACTATATCAATGAAGGTTACCGAACGCTGGATATTTCACTCCGCTTCGCTGCTTATATTGGTTACGTGGATAACATACAGCGAAGTGCACAGACGCGTAGTTATTGCTCCGCGGGGTGCTGAACACGTGGATGTGCTCTGATACCGTATTGTTTAATGCGTGGATTATTGCTCCCGCGAATATGAAGATTACTGGAGGTATGGATAACCTTTCTACTGCTACCAATGTGGAAGGACACTGAGAACGGCAATTATTGCTATACCGGCTAATGAATATTGCTGGTATGAACCATATGTCGAACTGGTTCATGAATATCCCCGCGTTACGTGGATGTGCTCGCCATGCCGTATTGCTGAACGCGTGGATGTATTCCGCCATGCCGTCAGCCAGGTACTGAGTGAATGGACGTATACTATGCCGTATTGTGGAATTGCTGGTACGTGGTGCTTCGCCATACCGCTCTTGGTGCTGGGCGCGGTCACTCCGCTACGTAGCGAATGTGCTGGTAATGAACAACAACATGCCGTGAAGGTTCACCAGGTACATGAATAATGCTCACTAAATATTGAGGTTACTGAGCCACGGTTATGCTCCCTTGTCATGGTGGAGTACGTGGTATCAATGAAGATTGCACGGGTGCGTGAACCGTACTACCTTACCGTATTGGAGGTTACTGGTTTATGGTCTTCCCGCTGCCATATTGGAGGGCCGCTGGTGGATGTCCCGCTATACCACCATTGAGACCCTTGAACGTGGATGTGCTCACTACCGCCGTATTGTACTGGTACGTAGTTATAACTTTCCGCTTGTACTAAATGGAGGAATACTGTGGTACGCGGATATGCTCCGCTACCGTATTGTGGGTGCTGCATGTACCATCATTTAATGAAGGTTACACTGAGGAAGTGCGTAGTTAAACATGCCGTAATGAAGGTTATTGAGAATTGCATGGATATTAACTCCCGCATATGAAGGTTGCGGGTGCATCGTTGACGCTCCCGCTTTATACTGCATCGGCCGGAATTGCTGGTACGTGGATGTCTCCTATACCGTGATAGAGACCGTTATGTGCTGCGCTGTATTGGTTTGGCCGTGGATGATAACACCCTATTGGAGGACCCACTGGTACGTGGATGTACTTGTGGTGCACCATGTGGAGTTACTGGTGCGGGATTTCGTATTGAAGATTGCTGGTACGTGGATAACCCTGCTATACCATCAGCGAAGGATGCTGAGGCACATGGATGTGCTACGCTCTACCGTGGAAGGTGCGACGCGTAGTTGGTAACTTTATGCATGTCGAGACCCGCTGGTACGTAGTTGCTTACGCCTGCCGTGTGAAGACGCACAGTGCATGGATCGACGCTCTCATACCGTACTTGAACGTAATGTTACGCTCTACCGTGGCAGAAGGTTACTTTGTTGCAATGGTCTGAGGTTGCTGGGCAATCGGGCCTTTCTACTATACCGTGTCGGGCCGCTGGATGTGCTACGCATGCCGACGGAGGGTTGCTGAGAACACGTGGATGTCCCGCTTTGTGGAGGTTGCTGGCTACGTGGATGACATCGCCTTGCGTAATGAAGGTGCTGACGTGAATTATTGCTACATACCGTCAACCGAAGGTTACTGGTACGTAACTCCCGCATACCGTGAAGTTTTCGGGTACGTGGTGTACTCCTTTATTACGATGTTGCTGGTGCATGAATTGGCTGCTCTGGTATACCGTATTGAATTGCGGTACGTGGATATTGCTATGAACAAATATTGAAGGTTGCTGAACACGTGGATGTCGCTTCTACGTGGAGGTTGCTGGTGTACGTGATTGACCTTTACTATACCCGATAAGTTACTGTACGTGGATGTGCTGCATACCAAATATTGGTTACTGGCTGCATGGACATTCTTCCCTACTGCGTATTGGTTACACTGGTACGTGGTTCAACCTACTATACCGTATTGGAGGGTTACGGTCGTGGATATGCCACTACCCGTAGCAGAAGACCCGCGAACACGTGGATGTGCTATGCACCATCAGCCGGGTTACTGGTACGTAATGATTTTGCTTATACCATCAGCCAGAAGATTTTGCTGAACGCGTGGATGCTCGATTTTGACTTTGCGTGAACCAACCGCTCCCGCTACTATATTGAGAGGTTGCTGAGTACGTGGATGTATCCCGCTACTGTGTCGTACTGAACCGCATGGATCAATGCTGCGCCGCGTAGTTGTTAACGCTTACCGTGGTTGGAACGTGGATTGACGCTGCTATTGGAGGGTTACTGATGGTGTGCTTTCTGGATAACGGACTGTGCTATACACCGTGGCCAGAAGGTTGCTGAATGCGTGGTTGTGCTTCTGTCGACGCATGGATGTGCTACGCTTATACCGTATCGGAAGATTTTGGAACGCATCTGCTCTGAACACTTGTTTACGTGGTTATACGCTACCGTGTGAAGACGTGGTTATTATGCCTTATTGGCGAAGGTGCTGGTAAAACAGATGTGCTCTACGCCATATGTCGAAGATTTACCGGAACGCATGTGCCGCAATATTGTGCGTGGATGGCTTCCACTATACCATCGTGAAGGTTACTGGTTTCCCGCACTGTGAAGTTGCTTTTATTGCATGGATGTGCTACGCTCTTACCGTATTGAAGAGGTTACTGAATTTGCATGGATATTGCTCACCATACCGTATTGAAGTTGGTGTGGATGTCAACCATGACCGGGTACTTTGAATTGCGTGGATGTATACAATTATACTGCGTATTGGTGCGTGATTGTCTACTGCTGCGTATTGGTACTGCGTGGATATTGCTACGCTTATATGTCGAAGGTTACTGAATACGTGAATATGCGCTATACGGGTACTGTTACCATCGTGGTTACTGAATGCGTGGTTATTTCTATACCATGGTGAGGATGTCTTACGCTTTATGCCAAATAATGAGATTTGCTGGTGAACCAATGCTCTACTATGCCAAATGTGGAAGATTGCTGAGTACGTGGATGTGGTGCGCGTAATTTATGAACAATATGGTGGCTTATGGATGTGCTTTCCGCTATATAAATGTGGGGATTGCTGGTACGTGGATGTGCTTACGCTTTACCGTATTGTACTAGTGCGTGAATTGATAGGACCCGCGGCTACTGCTCCACTTTTATACCAAATATTGAAGATTGCTGGTATGGATATTTGCTCGTAGAGGTTACTTTCGAAAGGTACGTAGTTGACGCTCTATAAATGATAAGTTACTGGTACGTGAATTGGCGCACCGTATGGTAGTACTGGTACGTGGATCAACAATATACGCTCGCAAAATGATAGAACACTTTGATACGTGGATGTGCTTACGCTGCCGTATTGGTTGCACAGGTACGTGGATAATGCTCTACTGCTCTGCCATGATGGGAACCCATGATGCGTGGATGTGCTACGCTTTACCGTGAAGTTACATGGATATTATCTTTATGCCAAATGATGGGAGTTACTGGTACGTGGATATTACGCTGCCGTATTGAGGGTTACTGTTATGCCGATAATGAAGTTATTACGTGGTTCAACAACTCGCTATGCCATCGGCGGAAGACGATACGTGGATATACGCTCTACCGTAACGGAAGACGCGGAGTGCGTAATTGCTCTACCTGCATGTCGGTACTGGTACGTGGATGGCTGCTACATATGTGAAGGTGAACGTGGATGTGCTCCGCCGTATTGAGGTTACAACTTTGTGGTGTTAACTCCGCTATACCATGTGAAGGTTGCTGGTACGTGAATTAACTCGCTGATATCAGAGGTTGCTGAACACATGGATGTGCTATTTCGTATTGGTTACTGTGCAATGGATATTGCTACGCGAACCCGTAATGAAGGTTGCTGAACGTGGTTATTGCTCTACTGCCATGTGGAGGGTTACTGGAATTGCGTGGATATTACTACGCTATGCCATGAATATTACGAACGCATGTAACTCCGCTTGCTCACCATCGGTACTGAGTTGCATGAATAAACAACACATACCACGTATTGGAAGACCCTTTCGAACACGTGGATGCTCTATACATAGTGAGGAAGATTATGGTACGTGGATGTGACTTCACGCCATGCCATCTTGCTGAATTAATGTCCGCTATACCGTATTGAACCCGCTGAACGTGGATATTACTGCATTGCTGAATGCGGATAACCTTCCGCCTTTCCTGCAATAGTCTTGCTGAATTACCTGGATGGCCTTTCTACTGCCACTATAATGAAGGTTCACTGAACGCTCTCTACCGTATTGGTGCATGCGTATAACTTCCGCTATGTCGTATTGAGGGCTGGTACCACGCTATACCGATAATGGGTAATGCTGCCGTGATGATTTTGGTTTCCCATCGGATATGCTCCCGCATGCCATCGAGATTTTCGTTACGTGGATTATATTTTTGGATATATTGCTCTATATTAATTACTGTCATTCCACCATATCATATTCAGTTATGGAGGGACATGGAGTTTACCGCTATACTGGCTCAATGAAGCGCTGGTATCGGTGTACTGAGTTCCACGTACTCCCGCCGTATTGGTATGATGCGGCGCTCCATATTGAACTTTATATTTTGTCATGCTCCTCATGGTATGAATGCCGTATTCCACCATACTACGAGGTCGGGCTCTACATACCGCAACCTGTTAATTTCGAATACGCGTAATAACTTTCCTTTGTATACCGTATTGTGGCTGGTATGCTCCGCTACTTCGTATTGCGCTGGTACGTGAACCGATACTTCATACCATTGGTGTATCGGTACGTAGTCCATAGGCTGCAACCGAAGAAGATTGTTGAATACGTGGATTCATGCTCCATACCGTCGCGGGCATGGATGTGCTCCCGCCTTACCGTCGGAGCCGTGGTTCAACCTTCCATATACCGTGATAAAGACCCGCGAACGCATGGATGTGCTGCGCCTTCGTAGTGAGTTATGACTGCGTGGATGATGTACATACCGTGAGGGTTACTGAAGACGTGGATGTGCCTACTGTACCGTATTGGTGGATGGTATACCAATAATGAAGGTACGTGGATGTGCTCTACTATGCCGTAATGGAAGACTGGTACGGTACGCTATGCCATGTGGAAGATTGCTGGTACGTCAATGCTCCCGCTATATTGAGTTACGGCTACGTGGTGTGCTTGCCATACCGTGAAGGTACTGGTACGTGGATGCTTTCTACCGTAGTTGAGGTACGTAGTCGCGCTCCCTTATACCTATGGCGGAAGGTTGCTGGCAATGAATATGCTCCGCATACCATCGAAGATTTGCTGACACGTAGTTGCTACGCTCTGCCGTAGAGGTGCACTGGTACGTGGATGGCGCTACTATGATAGAGATTATGGTATGGATGCTAACGCTTACCATGTGAAGATTGCTGAGTACATGGTCTCTATACTGTCGTTAGAGGCCCGCGACGTAAGACCGCCCACGCTTTCTGCCGTAGGTTGCTGGTACATGGATGTGCTCTACTGCTCAGAACGCGATGCGTGTGCTGAGCGTATGGCCTTTCTACTGTACCGGCGATAGAATGAATGTGCTTACGCCACCGTATTGAGGAGGTGCTGAGCCGTGGATTGGCGCTCCCGCCGCCACCATGTGGGGTTGCTGGCTACGTGGATGCTCCACTTGCTGACACGTGAATGGCTACGCTCTGCCGTAATGCGGGCGTAATTATCGCTCCGCGCTGCCATCATGAAGGTTGCTGGGCAACCGCGTGGATGTGCTCACTTGCTCTGCAATGGCGGGGTTACTGAACGCGTGGATGTGCTCACGGTATACCGTAATGGAGGTTACCAGTGCGTGAACGGCTACGCTTGGACCATCAGCGAATTGCTGAATGCGTGGCTGTGGTACTGGGTACGTGGATGTGCTGCGCTGCATACTGTGATAAATTGCTGGTGCGTGGATATTGCTCACGCCCGCACCTAAATATTGGTACTGGCTACGTGGATGTTTGCTGCAATGAGAGGTTACTTTGGTACGTGGATGTACTATACTGTGTGAAGGTTACTGATGCGTGGATGTGCTTACGCCTGCCATCGAAGGTGCTGAGTGCATGGTTGTATATGCAAACCAGGGGCGCTGAGCCGCATGGTTGTGGTGCGCCATACCGTCGTAAAGGCTGGGTATGGACAATGCTCCGCTATTGGTGCGGCTTTACGTGGATGTCGCCATATGCACCATCGAGAGGTTGCTGGTGCGTGGATGTGCGCTCTGCCGTATTGGCCGCTGGGCGTGAACAACCGCTTGCCGTGAAGGTGCGGAACGCGTGGATCGTAACGCCACGCTGCCATCGGCGGGGGCGCTTTGACGTGGATGTGCTACGCTCGCATGTGGTGAGCAGCGCATCAGATAACTCTACCGCTCGTCGAAGGTTACTGGTATCGGATGTCTTAACGCCGTATTGAGTTACTGTGAGTACGTCGGATGTCGCTCTCTATCCATGTCGGTGCTGATGCGTAGTTACCCTTCTACCAAAGACGCACAGGCGTGGATGCTCTACTGCTGATAGAAGATTGCTGATGCGTGGATGTACTTTACGCTCTGCCGTAATGAAGGACGCTGGTGTACGCATGGATGCTCGCTCACTATACCATCGTCGGTTACTGGTGCATGTGCTACGCACCGTATTGAAGGTTGCGATACGTATTGCTCCGCGTGTGAAGTTCACTTTGGCTTGCGTATTTTCCGCGCGCTGCCATGTGAGACGCGGTACGTGGATGACACGCTTCTGCCGTAATGAAGGTGCTGGTACATCGAGATAACCGCTCTACTACTCACCATCGATAGAAGATACTGAACATCGGATGTATACATACCATGTGGTACTGGTACGTGGATGTAGCATATATGCCATGTTGGAGGTTACAAGCTACGTGAGGATGTCTTCCCGCTATGCCATTTCGAATTGCGTGGATGTGCTCGCAGCACAATGTGAAGGTTACTGGAGCACGTGACAGCCTGGTATGCCATGTGGAGTTACTGATGCATGGATAGCCGCTGAACCATCGAAGGTGCGGAACCGCGTGGTTTACCGTATTGGTTGCTGGTGCATGGATGTCGCTTTGCTTATCACCGTATTGAATGTTGCTGAACGTGGATGTCTCTGCTCCACCGTAGAGTTACTGAGTTAAATGGATAACGCATACCATGTGAATTACCGGAGTACGTGGATAATCGCTCCGCCGGAAGGTGCTGGTACGTGAATAATTCCACCGTATACCATATTGGAAGGTTACTGGTGAATGGATGTACTCCGCTATTACCATGTTGGTGCTGGTACGTGGATATTCTTTCGCCATGCCATCGGGGTCGCTGGTACGCGAATGTGCTCCGCTATGCCGTGGCCGAATGTTGCTGAACGTGGATGCTATACCCATCGGCAGGCTGCTGGTGCGTGGATGTGCTCGCTATGCCATCAGTGGATTTGCTGAGTACGGCTCCGCTATGACTGGAGCCGCGGAAGTTACGCTGCTGCCGTAATTTTGGGTAAATAGTTCATCTACTGCTGCCATCGTGAATTCCGTGGTTATCTCCGCCCTTATTGAGGAAGGTTGCCAATTGCATGGATGTGCTCACCGCTACTGCATATTGGTGCTGGTCGCATGGATCAACGATTCCGCACCGCCATCATCGTGGAGGGTACTCTTCCTGCCGTCACCGGGACACTGAACGCATGGAAGTTCACCACGCTATACCAATATTGAAGGTTACTGGTATTGCATGAATGACGCTCTGCTGCGCACCGTGGAGGTACTTGTTCCGTGGATGTATTGAGTGCTAATGGATGTGCTCCGCATACCATATTAATTTACTGAACGTGATATTGCTCACTCTATACCGTATTGGTGCTGGTGACGGATAATTCCTGCATACCATCGGCGGAGGTTACTGAATGCGGATGTGCTCATACTGTGGAGGGTGCTGGTAATGGATGACGACCGCCATGCCGTAATGGAGTTGCACCAATTGCATGGATAACGCTCCACTTACTGCGAACGCATCGAATGTGCTTCACCATACCGTGGCGGACCCACTGGTGCATCGGTTGCTCCACCATGCCGTAATGAGTTGTTACGAACGCATCGGATGTCTCCACATACCGTATGGGCCACTGGGTACATGGACGATTCGCCGCTTCGAGGTGCCCATGGATATGCTCGCTATACTACATCGCCGAAGGTTGCTGAGTACGTGGATGACTTTCCGCTACCGTATTCAGAGGTTACTGGTGTCGCGCTCCGCCATGCCATCGTGGAAGAAGGTACTGAACCGTAATGCCTTCAACCATGCACCATAATGAAGGGCGCTGGTATGCGTAGTTAACTCCGGCGTATAAATCGGCGGAAGATGGCGGGTACGCATCGGATGTCGCGCCATATACCATCAGCAGATATTGCTGAACGTGGATAACTTCCTGCCGTATTGAGTTACTGAGCGCGTGGATGTCGCTCATATACCGTATTGAGTTACTGAGCCGCGTGGAGTTACGCTACCGTAGAGGACGCACGAACCGAGCATGAATGACTCCGCTTATACCATCTTCGAAGTGCGCACAGTTCCATCGTTGCTCACTCCGCGCACCATCGTGGAGGCCCACTGGAGCATCGGATGTAACCATACCATATTCTGGTTACTGAGTATGGATGACGGCTCCATACCATCAGTAGTTGCTGATGCGTGGATAATATTCCCGCCATGCCGAGTGAACGGAGCCATGGATATGCTCCGCTATGATAATGGAGATTACCGGGTACGTGGACAACTCACCGAATGCCATCAATGAAGGTTGCTGTTATGGATGGCCGCTTCACTCAGCCGAATGTTGCTGAATACGTGGATGTATACTATACCGTGAAGGACGCCAGGTACGTGGATGTGCTCAACATACCAATATTGAGTTACTAATTACATCGGTATCTCCCGCTGTATCATATTATTACTGAGTACGTGGAGTTCTGCGCTATCACCATCAGCCAGTACTGGTACATGGATGTGCTCTACTTTTATCCTGCCATATTGATTCCCGTAGTTCATCAACTCCGCTATGCCGTATTGAGGTTTTCGAACCGTAGTGGCCTCCGCTTCCTTCGCCGTATTGGTTATAGTCGTATCTCTGCGTATTGAGGAGAATTTCGGAGTACGTGGATGTGATTCACCGCGCCGTAATGAAATTTTCGAATCGCATGGATAATATCGCGCCGCCATCAATGAGGACCGGTGGTGCGTAGTCCAATGCTTCGCCATACCATCGGAAGACACTGGTGCATGGTTAATGCTCCGCCATACCGTATTGAGGTTGCTGGGAACATGTTCGCCCGCAAACCAATGTGCGGGCACATGTGTTCTCCGCTATACCGTGAGGTTTCTTTGGTGCATGAACGCTGCTCCCGCTACCATGTGAAGGTTACTTTCAGACGCGTAGTTGTGCTCCGCGCTGCAAATATTGAATTTTCGGTGCGTGGATGTGCTCCGCATACGTGCTGAACATGGATATAACTCGCGCCGTAATGAAGGTTGCACAGGTGCGTAATTAACCGCCACGCGTACCGTAACGAATGTTGCGGAATTCGCATCGGACGCATGCTGCATGTAGAGGACACTGGTGCGGATGTAACTCTCTGAAGCTCGTAATGAACCTGAACCGCGTAGTTCCTGCTCCGCGCCATCATCGTAATTACTGAGTGCGGTTATCATCGCACATAAGAAGCCGAATTACTGAAACCGTAGTCGTTTAACCCGCATACTGCATCAATGAAGATACCGGGTTCATCAGATATATCGCTGTACCGTATTGAGTTACTGGAGCCATGGATGCTCCGCGCTGCCGTAATTTTCGAACCGTGGTGTGCTCCTCTGCTGCGTGAACGCTGGTGCATGGATGTGTTCCCGCCATACCATGTGGAGGTTACTGGTACGGATAATACTCGACGGCGGAACCCGCTTTGGTAACTCCCTTATGCGCTCAATGAGGAAGGTTACTGAACCGCATGGTTATATCGCGCGGGTTACTGAACGCATGGAAGTTCCATTATGCCATTGGTACTGGTATGTATCGCGAGGTGCGGTTCCATCGTTCATACGCCGCTATGTGAGGTTGCTGGAACCGTGGATATGCTCGCATGCCCGTGAGGACGCTTTGGTATGGATAATGCTCTCATACCGCTGTGGAGGAATTGCTGAGTACGTAAATATTACATATACCATCAATGAAGTTAAAAGTACATGGATATTCCGCTATACCATCAATGGCCAGGCCCACTGGTACGTAATTGTCTTTCGCCATGCCGTAATGGTACTGAACGCGTGTGCTCCACCATACCATCAGCCGAATTGCTGAATACCGTGGATGTCGCTCCCGCTGCATCAATATGGATTTGCTGGTGCGTGGATATCCACCATACCAAACAGAAGGTTACTGGTACGTAATGTGCTCGACGCATTGCGTGATAAATGATTGCTCCTCGCTATTGTTACTGAATGCGTAGTTTCGACCATACCATCAGCGGATTGCTGGAGCGTGAATGACTCACTAACCACCACCATAATGGAGACGAGTGCATGGATATTATGGGCTATAACGTGAAATTTCAGGTTCTGGCTCGCTATTGATTACTGATGCGTGGATATGCTCGACTATTCACCGTATGAGATTTTCAGACCGTGGATATAACCTACTGCCGTATTGAGGACCGGTGCTCGACATGCCATGTGGGCCGCTGAAGATGCCTACTTTATACCGTATTGAAGGAAGATTTAACAATTTCACCGTAGTTCTCCGCTCCGCGCCGATGAATTTTCAGGCGCTGTTCTGCCATCAATGAGTTACGTGGATGGCTTTCCGCCGTATTGAACGAACGCGTGGATGCTCCCGCTTTATACCGTATTGAAGGTGCGTGCGTGGATATTTGCTCAATGATGAGGACTACCGGAGTGCGTGAATGGTATCCGCTTCAATGAAGGTTACTGAACTTTTGTCGGATATTGCTCCCGCTATACTGCATCGTGAAGTTGCTGAACGTAATGGACTCCATATACCGACAATAGGCCGGGCGCTGATAATAACTCCACCCATGCCATATTCGGAGTTACTGGTGCCGTATTAATAACGCTATCCACGATCAATATTGCGGCGCTTGGATAACTTTCTGCTGTATGCCATCGGAGTTGCGGTCTTTCCGCATGCCATCGTGGAACCGCAATGGACAACTTCCGCTATCACCAGCCGGACGCTGAGTGCGAACCGCTCCGCTGCTCTGCATCGAAGTGCTGGTACGTGGATATCTGACCATACCGTGGTACTGAAGGTAAATGGATATCCCTTTATAATGGTACTTCAGACATCGGATGCTCCGCTTGTACCGTGAAGTTACTGGATGCGTATCGATAATCCATATGCCATCAATGAAGTATTGGTTTCTCCGCTATTATGGTGCTGGTGCATCTTCATATCTCCGCTTCATCAATGAGGTTGCTGAACGGATATCGATCGGCTAATCAGTTTGAATCGATCGGTTCGTCGACAGGTCACCCGTA